>NW_024104442.1:900618-1146406 GCF_003945595.2 Pipra filicauda
GGCCCTGCACAGGCACCCCAATAATCCCACCCTGGCCCTGAGAGCATTGTCCAAACACCCCTGGAGCTCTGGCAGCCTTGGGGCCGTGCCCACTGCCCTGGGGAGCCTGGTCAGTGCCCAACCACCCTCTGGGGGAAGAACCTTTTCCTGAGATCCAACCTGACCCTGCCCTGACCCTGCCCTGACACAGCTTCGTGTCATTCCCTGGGTCCTATCACTGGTCACAGAGAGGATGTCACTGGTCACCAGAGCTGGGAGCCTGGAGGAAGGGATATTAAATCTGGCTTGCACAGCTCTGCTCCTGTAGCTGTGGTTCTGCATGAAGCCTGTCTATTGATGAAAAAGATGCTTTGCATCTTTCTCCTATTTATTTTTTTATTTTTAATTTTCTTGTTATCTACTTTTATTTGCCTCTTGGTGCCTTGCAAAGGTCTTAATTCTCAGCACCTGTGGCTGCGAAGGACCTAGTCCAGGCCCAGAGGAGCCCTGTCCCTTATCCTGCTCCAGAGCTGGACTTACTGCCCACATATTGAGGTGATTCAGAGAGATGTGGGCCATGCCCAAAGCTCCCAGGCAGCGGTACCCACCATGGCAGATGTGCCCCACTGGTGACACCAGGTTCAGACCCTGACACTCCGTTGCTCTGGGCTATCTGTAACAAGAAAGCTGCTCCAGTTGCCAGAGCTGCCCTGTTATCACTTAATCTGATTCCTGAGCCCAGTGGGACTGCTCATGCTGTTCCAAGGGCATTCATCCATGAGCTTTCACAGGTCTGGCTGCTCTCACATCTCTGCTCCAATATCAGCCTGTTTGATGTCCTCTGGTACTTCCCACCTTCACTGCTTGTTTCCAAATTATTCTGCCCCATGCACCAGATGCAGAGTGACCTTTAAAATGTGTTTTCCTGGATGTGTGTGAGGATTTGTCTGTAAGGCATATGTGGACTGCCTGCTCTGCATCCCTGGGGGTGGCAGAGAGATGCCAAGCTGTGCACTGGGGAGGATGTGGGTCACATTGTCCCGGTGATTGGCCCTCCTGCAGGACAAGAGGCCTTCCTTCCTTCCCTGGTGCATCATTCCTGCTTTAACCTGCTGGTTTGGAGATGGGGAGGATGGTCCTGCTGAGCAGCATTTCTGTGTGGTCACTCCTGGGCTCTGAGCAGCATCACTGACACCTGCCCTGGCAGGCAGGGACACCTTTCCCAGCCCCTGCTGCAAGCACCAGGCAGAAAATCAACCCCTGACCTTTTCAGCCCCACTCTATTTGGAGCCAAATCTCTGGCCAGCAAGGAGGCCCAGGACATGGATTGTGGCAGGACAGTGCCTGGTCCTGCCATGGTCCCCAGAGCAGAGGGGGGCTCATGTTTTGTTGCAGATGGAAGGAAAACTAGGCTTTGTTTGGAAAATCAGTGGCTGGAAAGACACAGCTGAGCTGGAACCATCACCCAGCTGGGCAGACTGGGGATATTAGAGTGAAAAAGTACCAGCCTGTTTTTTCCAGCTTGGATGCTGCAGAGCAGCACGGGGTGGGAGTGTGGGGTGGTCCATGGCCATCGAGGCTGCAGTGGCCCTCGCTCTGTGGCCCTGCTCTCTGTGCTCTGCAGCAGCTGATGTGAAGGAACCCCAGGGCTTTGCTGAGCATCCCAAAACTGCTGCTTCCTGTGAGGATGCTGCTGGCCCCAAGCTGAGGGCAGAGCTGTGGTGGGACCTGTGGAGATGAGCCATGTGAGGCCACACTGCACCAGGGAAACCCATTGAAACAAAAATGTCTAAAAGCTTCTGATTTTAAAATGTGTCTGCCTGTGTTCAGTTTTCGCTTTTTATGTGTTGGTGAAGGGCTGCCACGGTCAGATCCAGCTGCTTTAGGAGGACTGAAGGGAATGAGGAGTGCTCCTGATTTTGGTGGGGTTGTGGCTTCTTTTTCCAGAATTTCTTCTGGGGGCTTTGGGAGTGGGTTTTTTCCCTGCATGCCCCAGGTCCCAGCTGGCACATGTGTGGATGGTGGGTTGGGGGCTCACAGAGGTGCTGGCTCCTGCCACTGGAAGTTGAGGCTGAGGTGGGTTTGAGGGTCTGACAGTGGATGTGACTGTGGTGTGACAAAAGGGTTGGTCCAGAGGGCAGAGAGCTGCTACCAGGGAGCAAATCAGAGGCACCCAGCACAGGGGCAGCATGGGCTAAGAGGCAATCTTCCTTTTTTCCTTTTTTTTTTTTTTCCCTTGTTTTTCCCCTTTTTCCGATGAGGTGTCACAGCTGGGGAAACCTTTCCTGTGCCCCCAAAACAGCCTGTGTCAGATGGGGAGCTGCTGGCACCTAGGACAACCATCCATCAGAGTCACAGAATGGTTTGGATTGGAGGGAATCCTATAACTCATCCATCCCCCCCCCCGCCATGGGCAGGGACACCTTCCACCAGCCTAGGTTGCTCCAAGCCCCGTCCAACCTGGCCTTGGACACTTCCAGGGATCCAGGGGCAGCCACAGCTTCTCTGGGCAACCTGTGCCAGGGCCTCACCACCCTCACAGGGAGAAATTTCTTCCTAATACCCAATATAAATCTACCCTTTTAGCTTGATGCCATTCCTCCTTGTCCTATCACTCCAGGCCCTTGTCTCAAATCCCTCTCCAGCTCTCCTTGGAGCCCCTTTAGGCACTGGAAGGGGCTCTAAGAGCCTTCTCTTCTCCAGGCTGAAAACCTGCAGCTTTCCCAGCCTGGCTCCAGAGCAGAAGGGCTCCAGGTCTGGAATTTGCCCAAGAGACCTTCCTGAGCCCCTCCTGGAAGGGAAAGCAGCACCCTTGGTTTTGCCTGCAGGCCCAAGGGAGGGGCCATATCCCGATTTTAATCACTTGGGGGTTGCACAGTGCCCAGCTGCACCACTGAGCCCTGCCTGCCTCCTGAGCCCTGCCTGCCCGCTGAGCCCTGCCTGCCCCCTGAGCCCTGCCTGCCCGCTGAGCCCTGCCTGCCCCCTGAGCCCTGCCTGCCTCCTGAGCCCTGCCTGCCCGCTGAGCCCTGCCTGCCTCCTGAGCCCTGCCTGCCTCCTGAGCCCTGCCTGCCCGCTGAGCCCTGCCTGCCCCCTGAGCCCTGCCTGCCTCCTGAGCCCTGCCTGCCCCCTGAGCCCTGCCTGCCTCCCACAGCCCAGAGGTGACCTCTGAGGCAATTCCCAGTTCCCGCAGCCAAAGGACAGGTCTCTGCCCCCGTTAGTTCATCTGCTGTGGCTGAGGTGGGGGGACTGGGACCCAGGAAGGAAGGGGGAAGCTCTAGTTTGTGATGCTGTCATGATGCTCCCTGTGACTCCCACCTACTGCTGCTGCAAACATCGGGCAGCAAGAGACCCGGCCGTGCTGCCTGGGGGGAAGCCAACACGGTGGATGGGGCTCACCAGCATTTGGGAGGCCACCACATGGCTCCCAGATCTGCCTGAGGTGCCAGCAGAGGTGTCCTGGCTGCTGCCAACTGCTGCATGGGACAGAGAAGCTGCTCAACCCACAGGTACTGTGGTGCTGTGTCCTACCTTGACTCTGGGGTGAGGTGTGATGGTGTCTCTGCTGGTGCAGAGATGACTGAGCTGAGGTTCACAGAAATGTGATGAACAAATCTTTCTTTGGTGTATTTCAAGCTTTGTTTTCTCATTTGGGACATTAAGGGATGGATTGCTTGGCATTTTAGCTCAAGATAACCTGTGTGTGCATACATTGCCAAGAGCAGATGTGGTAAGTAGCTTGTTCTGTCACATACCCTTATGATGCTTGTTTTTAGGGATTTGACATGGAGAATCACTGACTTCAGGGCCTTGTGCTCCAGCATCTCCTCTCCACAGCAGCTGGTCACTGCTGAAGAAGTTTCAATTTCTAAATCTCTGTATCTTTTAAGTGAAAGGTGTGTTTCCCACCTGTCAGTGGTTGCTGTTTCCCAGCAGTGCCTGTGCAGAGGCACAGTTATTTTTCTCACCATGTTGACATCATGGGGTTGGAGGTTTGGGGGGTTTTGCTGCTGTGGATTGTGGCTCTGATGCTGGACCTCCTTCCTCCACACTGCAGACAAGGAGCTCTGGCTTGCCCTGTGCTACCCCTGTGTCAAGGCACAGCTTCACAGACCACAGTGGCTGTTGGTAAAGGGTGTTGCCTTAGAGGTGTTGCCCCCCCTCTTTGGAGAAGGGTGTTGAATTGTCGTGGAAATCCAGTGGTTCCTTGACCCTGCCTGTTGGGCAGAAACCCCCTTGACTAAACCTTGTGGCCAGTTAGCACTTAAATTTTGGGGTTTTAATGTGCCTTATGGTGCCTTTCCTGCTGTGGTCCAGGCCCTGCAGCACCCTAGGATGCTTTGCAGGGGCTGGGACCTCACACCTCTTTAGGACACAGCTTCACATTGCTCATCATCTGGCGGGTGCTGGGAAAGGGTCTAGACCCCCATGTCCCCAGGGGGGACATGTTCCAGAGCCCCCTCCCTCCACTGCCCTTGTGTGTGGGATGACTCAGCTCTAGTACTGAGGGAGTGTGGGTGGTCTGTGTTTTGGTTCTCACCAGACCATCTCAGCTGACTCATCCAGGGTCTCACAGCACGTTTCTGCTCGTGGTGGTTTGAGTTTCACAGTGAGACACACATCTGTCCCATAGCCAGTCCCTGCCAACCTGCCCAGACACCTCCTTCCTTCCCTCTGCCAGTGGCATGGCAGCATCCTTGGAGCACACAGCGAGGCAAAGCTGGGAACAGAGGTGGGAAGAGCTGATGTTGCAGAGGGTGCAGGATGCCAGGGCAGAATCTCCCTCCCTCTCTGCATCCTTTATCCTCAGCAGTAGAAACCATGGTCTTGCTAAATGGGGTTGCAGTGTTGGGCTTGAAAAATGTATTCATGGAATGAGCACAAGGAGAATGTGTGGAAGAGAGTCCTAGAAGCATTGGAGTTCCTCAAGGCTCATGCTGGAAGATGGGGGACTTCCCGGGAGCCCTGTGTGTGGCTGCCACTTGAGGCCACAGCTATTCCCACCATCTTCCAGGGCCTGCAGTGTCCCTGAGGTCCCAGAGCTGTGTGTGTGCCCTGAGCAGCTCCGTGACCAGGGCTCTGTCCCTGCTGAGTGTCCGGGAGGATGTGAGCAGGGACAGCACTGCCTTGGAGCTCTGGCAGCGGAGTTCATCTCAGGTGAGGAGTCTTAATATGCAACTTCTCATTTTGGTGCCAGTGACCATCTGGGTAATTGTCTTTGTCCTGCCCGATGGGGCTTTAAATATTTTTGCCTACATTGTGAAGGATTGGACATGATCTGCTTTGTCAGTCGTCTTGCTTTCCTGAAATAAGTCAAAGTATTTGTTTTCCCTCGGCTGTTATTTGGGCCCTGTACTCTCTGGCAGTCCTGGAGGTTTTAATTTTATACAACTAGCATTTTGTAAGTTTTAGAGGTTTGTTTTGACTTTGTTTTAATTAAATTGCTATAACCTGGGGGAAATCTTTTGGCTTCATTTAAATGGAAAGCCTTATTCCAAGTAAATCCAACATCCCTGTCTAGCTGGTGATTGTGCTGTTCAGAGTTTTGACAGGAAAAGTTAAAATTTGACTCCGGGCTTGAAAGTTTGCAATCATTGGCTGCAACAGGCTCGGTGGCGTAAGAGGATTACGTTAATCTATTGTCTGGGAAAGAAGTGAGATTTTAATAGACTCTGTTTTGATGCAGAAATGGGATAATTACTGGGTGAGAGGAGGGAAGGAAAAGGTTGGAAATAGAAATGGGAGCCTGGCAATGGAGCCTTGGCTGCTGAGGATGTCTGTGTCCCTCTGGGCTCTGTACTTGGCCCTGGGGAACCCTGTGCACTTATTGGGGGGGCAGGGAGGATGAAAATTCCCATGAGGTCTGACCACTGTCTCCTCCTGGACAACCTCTCCACCACACAAACCTCTGGCTGCCAGGCTGGGTCTGCTGCCCCTTCACAAAACTCCAGGAGAGTTTGTGTCGGGAAGCCCTGGGAAGGAGAGCTCCTCAGGACTGTGCTGTCATGTCCCTGGGATCAGTGGAAGGACTTCATACAAGTCAAGGGCTCAAGGTCACGGGTGAATAATTCCCCAGAGAGGCTGTTGCATATTAGGAAGAAACTCTTCCCTGTGAGGGTGGGGAGGCCCTGGCACAGGTTGCCCAGAGAAGCTGTGGCTGCCCCATCCCTGGGGCCAGGTTGGACAGAGCTTGGAGCAACCTGGGCTAGTGGAAGGTGTCCCTTCCCACGGCAGGGGGCGGAACTGGATGGTCTTTGAGGTCCTTTCCAGCCCAAACCATTGTGTAATTCCATATTTCTCTGATTTATCCGAAGCAGGCCATGCTGAGTGCTGGAAGGGAGCTGGTTGGATGCTCCCCCTGCTCATGCTGGCGTGTATGAGATGACCTCCCATGGCTGACTGTTCATTTCAGTTTGTTCCCTGTCCAGCCCTGGTGCCACCCCAGGAGGGGTCACCCCACAGCTCAGCTTTGCCCTGGGCAATATCCATCAGTCACAGGCATTTAGGAAGCTGCAGGTAGAATGAAGGGAGCAACAGAGGCTCCATGAGCAGCCACCCTGGTTTTGCAGTTTTGGGAGGGATGTGGAGAGTACAACACAAAGCAAAAATTGCCCCACGGGTTGGCAGCTGGGCACAACCTCTCTGTTCCTTTTCTGCCTCTTCTTTCTCCGGCCGGACCACTGCAAGTCCCGGCCCCTTTTGGGAAGACTGGGAGGTTGTGTCTCTCCCAGGATCCTTCTGGACACACTGTCCAGCCCACAGCTGGATAAACACACCCTGTGGGGGGTGAGCAGTTGGCTCAGGGGTCGGGCACAGAGGGTGACAGTGACTGGGGTGACATCAGATGGGGGTCACTAGTGGGGCTCCACAGGGCTCCATCTGGGCCCTGTGCTCTCCAGCATCTCCATCAGTGACTTGAATGCAGGACTGGAAGGGACATGGAGCACGTTTGCAGGTGACCCAAAACTTCGAGGAACTGTTGAGTCCCCTGAGGGCAGGGAGGGCCTGCAGAGAGACCTGGACAGATCCAAGGGCTGGGAATCACCAACCATGGGAAGTTCAACAAGGGGAAGGGCTGGATTCTGCCCCTGGGATGGGGCAACCCTGGATGGACAGACAGACTGGGAATGAGAGGCTGGAGAGAAGTGCCGGGAAAGGGCCTGGGGTATCCTGGTCCATGGCCACTTGGCCAGGAGTCAGCAGTGCCCTGGCAGCCAGGAGGGCCAACCCTCTCCTGGGGGGCATCAGGCCAAGCATCACTGACCTGGCCAGGGAGGGGATTGTCCCGCTCTGCTCTGCCCTGGGGCGGCCTCCCTTGCAATATTGGGGCAGTTTGGGGGGACACAATGTAGGGAAGATATTGAGCCATTAGAGAGTGTCCAAAGGAGGGCAACGAGGATGGGGAAGGGCCTTGATTTGAAGCCGTGTGAGGACACTGAGGGCACTTGATGTGTTCAGCTGGAGGAGACTGAGGGGAGACCTCACTGCAGTTCCAACTGCCTGGGCAGGGGCAGAGGAGAGGCAGGGACTGAGCTCTGCTCTGGGGGACCAGGGACAGCAGCCAGGGAATGGTTGGAGCTGTGTCAGGGCAGGGTCAGGTTGGATCTCAGGAAAAGGTTCTTCCCCCCGAGGGTGGTTGGGCACTGCCCAGGCTCCCCAGGGCAGTGGGCACAGCACCAAGGCTGACAGAGCTCAAGGAACGTTTGGGTGATCCTCTGGTGCACAGGGGGTGACTCTTGGGGATGGGCCTGTGCAGGGCCAGGGTTGGACTGGATGGTCCTCGTGGGTCCCTTCCAACTCAGCACATTCTGGGATTTTGTGGTTCTGTGACTGTGTGATCCTGTTACTCTGTGATTCTGTGATTCTGTGATTCTGTGTGCTTTCTAAGGAAACCCTTTAACAACACCTGTAGGTCTGACCAGGGTGGTGGGGAGGAGGGACTGTTGTGGGGAGCCGGGTGTGGGAGGGGGCTGCTCCCCCTTGGAGATCCTCTGGCTGAGGGTGTGGCAGCCGTATCGACTGAGTCCTGTGGCTCTCCCAGCCTGGAGACTGCTCGCTCCATATTGATTATCATTTTTTTCCTGAAGGCAGATGAAGTTTGCTGGGCTCTAATTGCAAGAATTATTCTCCTTTCCGTTTTCTGAAATCCTTGATCATGTTAATGAGTTTTCCAATTTTTGCTTCGGGTTTTGCCAGGGTTGGTCTTTAGGGGGAAAAGACCCCAACTGGTGAGTGCTGAGCTGTGTCTGTTCCCAGACTGGCTGAGGATGTGGGGATTACACATGTCCCAGTTTGTCCCACTGGACAGAATTGACAGAATTTGGGGGTTTTGCCCCTTTTGATTTGAAAGAATCATAGAATCACAGAATATCCCAAGTTGGAAGGGACTCACAAGGATCATCAAGTCCAACTCCTGGCCCTGCACAGGAAAACCCTAAAATCCCACCATGCACTTGAGATCATTGTCCAAAGGCTTCTTGACCTCTGGCAGCCTTGGAGCCATGACCACTGGGGATCAAATGAGTTTTGGGTGGATCTCCAGCAGCAGGGGAACAGAGCCAAGGTGACCACCTATGGGCATGTTAGGGCAGAAGCAGCAGCCCTTGCTCTTAAAACAGCCCTGCCAGCTCCAAAAGTCTCCAAATTATTCTGTCTTTGTTTCTCTTCTTGCTGTGTTTCCTCCCATCACCTCACTGTTGATGTTTTATACTTTCTTCAGTCCTTTTGAACTCAACAAACTATTTTTAGGAGGGATCAACCAATTTTCTCTCTCTTTTTTTTTCACTTAGCAAGTATCTAAAAGCTCCTGTGACTCCTTCAGCTGCCTGTGCTGCTGGCTGCTTTTTCCTGCCCTTATCTCTTCCCTGCAAGCCTGAGCCAGGTTTTTGTGCAGCCATCAGGGAGCAGGCACCAGGGCTGGCTGTGCTTTGGGAGGTAGTTGTCCCTGTGTGTGCTGTGATTTAACTGCACAGTGCTGCGTGCGGGGGGAGCCTTTTGAAGTGGGATGAAATGGATGAAATAACTTGGCAATTTCCATCGATCTGGGGGGTTAAAAAGGGAATTGGTTTTCACATGCACATCCCACGCTGCTCCCAAAGGGACAGACACTGAGGAGCTGCTGCAGGTGGGTGACCAGCTCAGCCCTGGTGTCTCTGTGGTGGTGGCTGTGGCTGCCTCTGTGCTGCCAAACAGACTGGATTTGGTGTTGGTTCCACCTCTGCTTCCTGGGTGCTTCTCTGGGAAGGTGAACTTTCATAAAACCCCAGGAGGGACCCACAAGGATCATCGAATCCAGCCCTGGCCCTGCACAGACACCCCAACAATCCCACCCTGTCCCCAAGAGCGTTGTCCAAACATTCCCTGAGCTCTGGCAGCCTTGGGGCCGTGCCCACTGCCCTGGGGAGCCTGGTCAGTGCCCAACCACCCTCTGGGGGAGGAACCTTTTCCTAATGTCCAATTTAACCCTGCCCTGACACAGCTCCAGCCGTTCCCTTGTGTCCTGTCCCTGGTCACACAGAGCAGAGGTCGGAGCTGCCCCTCCACTGCCCCTTGTGAGGAAGCTGCAGACCCTGATGAGGTCTGACCTCAGTCTCCTCCAGCTGAACAAGCCAAGTGCCCTCAGCCACTCCTTGTATGGCTTCCCCTTGAAACCCTTCAGCATTTTCGTAGTTCAAGGCTCTCCCTGTGTAATTCTGTGCTGTTCCCAAGTGCTCTAACTTGGGCAGCACATCTGGATTTGCTGCTGGAATTAGAATAATTGTGCTAAATGAGTTGTAGTGCAGTGATACTCCAGGCAAAGGAGTAAAATGATGCAGTTGGCTTATGGCAGGTACCGGCCCGGCAATCTGTGTGTAATGCAATAGAGCTGCCAATTACAGCAAAGTGCCTGGTTAGGCTGAAATTACAGAGTCTCTCACATCCTCTGAGCTTTATTACAGCTGTGTTAAGATGTAGCACTTCCTGGAGGGCCTCACAGCTCTGCCAGTAAGTGTGTGTCCTCCCAGGGCTGTTCCCAGGAGTGTGTGCTGTTCCCAGGAGTCGGCTCCAGAAGTCTCAGGCCATGTTTCTCCAGGGCTTTGGGCACCAGAAAGGACCTGTGATGGGTTGTGTCACTGTGGGCTCATGTTTGCACAGAGCACAGGCACGTTTAGAGTCATGATGAAATGATTTGATGAATTCCTGATGGAATTGTTAAGGTTGGAAAAGCCCTCCAGGATCATTGAGTCCAACTGTTACCCCAGCACTGCCAAGCCCACCACTAACCCATGTCCCTTCACAGGGAAGAATTCCTTCCCAATATCCCATCTAACCCTGCCCCCTGGCCGTGGGAAGCCATTCCCCTGTGTCCTGTCCCTCCATCCCTTGTCCCCAGTCCCTCTCCAGCTCTCCTGGAGCCCCTTTAGGCCCTGGAAGGGGCTCTCAGGTCTCCCTGGAGCCTTCTCTTCTCCAGGTGAACACCCCCAGCTCTCCCAGCTTATATGCATAGAAGAGGGTCTTCAGCCCTTTGAGCATCTCCATGGCCTCCTCTAGATTCATTCCAATGTCTCTTGTGCATCTGTTCCTTAAATCAGTTCATACTTGCATTTAACATGTTTCTTTGCATGCACATGGTGATAATTGGTTTTGAACATCCTGTGAAATAATGTATTCCGATTTTATTTTTATAGCTATCCCACAACATTTGATGGCTCCCTGGTACACTGGGTTAACTGGCAGAGAAAAATAGGGCCCCAGTCACTGTTATTTAAAACAGAGTGGAAGAAATTTATTTCCCAACCCCCAAGAATTAGTGCTTATTACTTAAAAAAAATGATGATTGTCAAAATTCTTCATTATTGGCTCCATGTGAGGTTTGACAGGGAGCTGATGTCTGACATCCGTGACCAATTTTCAGCAGTTTGGAAAAGTCCCACCCCAAACTCCTTTGAAGTCCTCATGGCGCTTCCCAGGTAACTTGGAGAAGCCGGTCCCTCCCCAGCTGGCAGTGAGAGAAATCCTTTTCATGAGAAATCCTCTTCCACCTGACCTGAGGGCACACATGTTCTTGGGGATTAGGAATCTTCCTCTCACCCGGTTTTGGGGATCTCAGCAGGTATTTTTCTCTCTCATGAGGAGGGACTCTGACAACAGCAGATGGGAACTGGGTTACCCACACACTCCTTCCCCACCGTGAAATGGCCCCTTTGGCCACAGGACATCCTGGGATCAGTAGGCAGCAGTGCCTTCTGCTCCAGGCTCTGTTCCTGATGAACTGCCCAGGCCCTGGCTCCTCCTTTGGCCAGTCTGGCCACTTTTCTGGACTGTTCTGCTGTTGTCCTGTTCTGCTGTTCTTTGATGTCCCACCTGCTCTCTAGGACTGCACTCATGCATCCTGCTGGACTCTGTCCTCCGCACTACTGGAAGACCTCAGTTGCTGCTCTCCAGGTATCAGCCAGCCTGGGAAGGGGCCACTGGGGAAGGGAGCCTCAAACCAGGCAAGGTTTTGCTTGTAGACGTGGGGTGGCTGCTCCCAGCATGGCTTAACTCTGCCTTACCTGCTTCCCCCAAACACGGGGAGGTCGGGTGCTGGTGAGCATCCCCTGTGCCGTGTGGGTGAGGGATGAGCTGCTGGAAGCACAGCTGAAGGAGGAGCAGGATGGGCTCTGCCTTAGCTGCTGAGTGGCCCTTAGGGATGCAGCTCCCCAGAAGAGCCAAGGCTGGAGAGTGGCTGTGTTTAACTGGTGTTGAGTGGTCTGGGTGTGGAGTGAAACTGGAGCCCTGGAGAAACAGGCCTGGAGTCCTCTGGCACTGTAGGAGCAGATGGAGAAGCTGTCAGCTCCAAAGAATCCCCTTTTCCTCCTTCTCTACTTCTGCCTATCCATGCTTAGGAAGTGTAATCAGAGTAAAAGCTGCTTGGGGAAGCCACAGAGATGTAACTAGGCCTGGTTTGCTCACCCCAGGCTCAGGAGCACAGTGACTGGGGGCTGTGAGGGTTCTCCGGGGATGGTGCAAGGACCACCTTCCAAGGCTGTCTGGCTGTCCTGCCATGCTGACTGGGCACAGGACCTGACAGAGTTGCTTCCCAGTTCACACCTGGGGTGTCTGACTTGCTGTGAGGTAGCTGTGATGATTTCAGCCTGGAAAATCATCGTGGTTGTTTGCAAGCTGGGCCCGGTGCCGGTTCTCACGTCCGCGATAGCTTCACTGTGTTTGGAGGGTTTTGAAACAGAGAATGTTGGTCTCTAGGGCCTGAACCACTGGATGTACAGGAATGTGTGAGATGGACCCAGACAACCAGGCTGTGTTTGACTTGTGGGGGTATTTTCCTCCTCCCAAATGCTGCAGCCAGAGGTGTGAGATGCCTGTGCCAGTGTCTCGGTGCTGTGTGCAGCCGTGCTCTGCATCCCCTGGCACTGAGTCCCAGCACCCTACTGGTGCTGATTTCTGCTTTAATGTCTCCTCCACAGCTCCTCTTAAAAATCAGTTTATGTCTCCTGCAAATTAAGCTACTGTTTCACTTATAAAGCGTTTCATTGCCCTGATAAGTGGAAGTGGGAAGCTGTCGCATCACTGAGGACGTGGCTGCAAACCCCAGCACAGCAGCTTGTTAATGTGAAATTAGAGAGGGCTCAGCAGTATCTCAGCAGATTGCCTCTGCTGCTTCATAAGAGACACCGAACTCCTCTGGGAGCTAGCTGTTGTGACAGGCCTGCTGAAGGGCTGACCAGCCATTCCTTGAACAAGGAAGGGCCTGAGGGCTGTTCCATGTCCTTGGGGAAAGGAGGCAGTCCTTACCTTGCCCTAAGCCACCAGAGGAAAAGCAGAGGCTAAAACTCAAAGGAGAGATGTGTGAGCTTGTGCTGTGTCTGCCCCAGTGCTGGTTGTGCTTCCAGCCAGATGAGTCCCAGTCAGCCTGGTTCAGGGGACTGGGATACACTGGGGAGTCTCTGGGGCAGTAATCCCCTCTGGAGAATCACTTTCTGGGCACAGATGGGAGTGTTTATGGAGCTGTCTGAGCTTTCAGGCATTATCTTCAATCCCACCACCCCCAGTTTATCCAGACATGGGATTTTAGGAAGGCAGAGGTTCCTCCTGTTTGTTTTCCAAGTGCCATCATTGTTGGGCAATGCAAGATGGATTAAGATTTGCAGCCTTGCTGGAGGCCTGACTCCCTACCAAGAGCTGTGTCTCCTACCTATTGCAGAAATGTGGGGTGTCCCTGGCCATAGGGTTGTCCCCCATGCAGCTGGAGTGCTGGGGAAGGCTGGCTTGCTCCTTGGATTTTGTGTCCATCAATCTGTCTAATCCTCCTGCTGGTTTTTCTACAGTCTTCCAAATCGCTCTTTTGTCCCCAAACAATTCTGCTTTGCAAATGCCAAAGCAGGATCCCTGGGGCAGCATCGCTGCTCCTCTGCGCTCCCATCAGGTGGTGGGAGGAAAAGGAGAAGAGGGGATTCAAATTAACTCCACTCATCCTCTCCACTCCTCCCGCTGCCCCGTCCAGCCCCTCTCCTGTTGCCTTGGCATGGCTCAGGAGCAGATAACATCACCTGTGCCAGGTAACCCTGCCGTCCTTCTCCCCGGGTGTGTGTGTGCCTCAGCCCAGCCGCCTCCGGGAGAGCCGGCATTGTGCCTTTTCCCATGGCAGGGAAACAAGAGTTTGTCCCCTTCTGCCTCCCCTTCTCTGATCTCCCCTCGGCTGCTTCCCGCTGCCTCCCGCCAGCCCCCTTCGCTCTCGCCCGGCTCCTCTGACCCGCTTTGACGTGTTGCATTTCACGGCCCCCGGTAACGGAGAGCCGATGGGAGATAAGAGGGGTGACCGTGTTCCCGGCCCCCGCTGTGCCGCAGGGAGCCAGCCAGCGGATGCTCTGCCCTCTCCACAAACCCAGCGATTTTGGGAAGTGCCCTGGACCCCTCCCCGGCAGCGGTGGAGCCCATCGGAGGGAGAAGGTGGGAGACAAGGGGGGTGGCAGTGCGGAGCAGCGCGTAAACAGCTTTAATTTCCCCGTCTGGGAGAGAGGAGCGAGGCTTAGCTCTGCCCTCCCCGTGTGTGAGCGGGAGGCACTACGTGCCGAGGGACCGTGTGGAGGTGCTGGCAGGGTCCCCCGTGGCCGTGGGGCCCCCTGGAGCATCGCCAGCCCCCCCTTTGTGTGCGAGGCTGTGCCGGTTGGCTCCGTGTGCCGGGATGAGTGTCAGCGGAGCGGGAGGCAGCGAGCGGGGATGCTGCAAGCAAATTACCCCCCCAAAAAGCGCGGGCGGGGACGGTGGCTCTGCGGGTCACAAGCAGCTGGCGGGGGTGGCCGCCCGGGTGGCCCTGGGGCTGTGGGGTTGTGCTCCGCGGGGCGCACCAGGCTGCTCAGGCATTTAATTCCGAGCGAGAAGCTGAACATGAGCCTAGTGGAAAAGGAAGGAAGGGAAGGAGGGAGGGAAACGGGGCTGGGGCTGGGGAAGGGTTTTCGGCAGTGGATGGCCATCCCTTGTGGTGAGCAGGCTGCTTGCAGGGGATGGATCTAAGCAGGGAGACAGCAATGAATGAGGGGTTGTTTATTTTTTAACATGGCATCCAGACCGGAGGGATAAAAGGACATGCAGGTAGCTTGGGGCTCTGCCAGCTGAGTTAGCACCAGTTTTCCTTGTTGCCTCTCTTGGCGTGGCTGGGAGTCGCCGTCAGACACCTCTTCCCTGGATATGCTTCACTGACTTCATCTGGCTCTGCTCCGTGGGGCTGGAGCGAGGTTTGGGTGGTTTTTTTTCTGAAGCCCTTGTTTTTCCTCCGCCCAGCTGGCGTCAGGCACTGAGGATGCAGAGACAAGTGCTCCTGACTTGGGGAGGGCTGGCAGGAGGATTTCCCTTTGGGTTCGCAGTGTCCCCGTGTCTGCTGTCTGCTGTGGAAAGGCTTTGTGCTGGAGCGTGGGGAGCAGAGCCTGCAGGTGATCTCTAACTGGATCAGTCTCGCTTGCTTTGAATGTCTGTCCCTCTCCTTGCACTCAGGTGTTCGGTGACAGGCTGAAAAATCATGGTAGGTAGGTGCTGCCGGAGGCTGAGGGTGCCTTCTGCTTTGGAAAACAGGGAGGGAGGAAACCTAGTGGACTCTGAATAGCCTCAGGAAGAGCAAGCGGGGATTCTTCACAGGAGGAGCAGTCAAGGATCCTCTCCACCTGGTCGCCACACGCAGTAGGAACAGACCCTTTGGAAATTCATCTGAACAGCCGATTTCTTGGGGTTTCTCGTCACCTCTAATCAAACAGCATCCCCTCCCTCATCCGAGGGCCACCACAGCCACCCTGGCCACTGCTCCAGAGAGCAGCTTCCTCCCCTGCCCAGCGTCACTCGCTGTGGGAGCTCACAGACCTGTGCCAGCACTCCCAAGGGATCCTTTCCAGCGGGCACTCTTCATTTTACCCCCTCCTGCTTAACGGAGCTCTGCAGCGTCGCACTGAATACCTGTGGAGCCACCGGCCACTCGGAGCTGCCACCTGCGGCTGCCTCAGGGGGCCAGCACTTGGTACCCTCCGAATCCAAGGGATCACTGTGGAGCCGCTGCAGACTGTCCAAGGAATTCCTGGCTGAACTTCTCCTGCCTTGTGCCGTGTCTCTGTGGCCCCGCTCCCTCGCGGTGCCATGGGCTGACGGGGCACAGGGGTGTAGCATGCGCCAGGGCGCGGTGGGACACAGGGACACGGGCGGGCGCGTGCCCGGACGCCGCGGGAGCCATGGCTTCGTTCGGGAAGCTGACGGAGTACTTCAGCCTGAGGAAGTCGAGGCCGGAGCTGCGCTCCCGGCGCTGGGGCCGGCGGAGCGGGAGCTGTTGCTGTAGTGTCGTGGAGTGCAGGTACGGCGTGGCTGTGACCCCACTGTCCCGGGGCCTCCGTGTGTGCCCAGGGGCTGCGGGGTGGGAGGTGCAAGCCTTGGTGCTTTGCTTCCCGTTTGACCTCTCCTGGGGCTGCAGAGGGGGCTGGGAGCAAGCCAAGGGCTCTGGAAGCATCACCCTTTCCTGCCTGGGGCTCCCAAGTGGCTCGTTGCTGCAGGATGTCTCCAGCAGGCTCTGTGACCTGGCAACCCTGCCCAGGGCACGTCCCAGGTGTCTGTGTCACATCTCAGGTGTCTGCTGGGTGACCACGTGCAGCTGTACCTGCCTCTGTCTGGTGCTCTCTGTGTCATGCTGCTGTGTCTCACGTTAGAAGAGCGAGGTTATTGCACCAAAATCGCCCTTCCCTCCCTCTGCCCTATGCAAAATCCTCAGCTGCACCTTCTCGGGTGAAGCTGAACCTGTGTGTACGAGGTGCTGGCTGAGCCTCCTGGCATATAGGAGGGGTGGGCAGGGTCTGAGTTGTGCTCAGGGACAGGGTGCAGTGGCGAGGGGAGCTCAGACGGACACATGGATCATTGTCAGCTTGTTTGGTGTGTGGATTGAGGAGGGGATCACACTGGGGATGGGGAGCAGTGGGCTGACTGGAAATCCCCTGGGATCGTGCTGCCGCTGGAGTGCTCAGGGCCATTGTGTGGGGGGGGTGCACACGTCCTTGTTTTGCGTGTAAACGCAGTTACTGCAATTAAGAAAATTGCTCTGTGCCTAGTTGGCTTCTCCTTGGGTGTTACAAGCAGCCTGTAGGACACAACTATCACTTGGTGCTGCTCTGGGCTTTTCCCTCTCCGTGTGGGCTCAGCCTGAGCAGTGTGTGTCCCCAAACCCTCCTGCTGACCTACACAGGGTGCTTCTGGAGGGTTGTGGGTCTATGTAGAGACACACAGGGCGAAAAATAGCACCAAGGAATCCATTCACCTTCTTCCCTGGTTGTTAAGTGCCTCATACTCTGGAAAGGTTATTAAAGTATCTACAGAATGAAAAGAAGTTGGGGCCCCTCCTGCTGCTGTTCGTGCTGCTGCTGAGACAGTGGGACGTGCTGAGGCGTTGCTGTCTCCCCTCTTCCCTCGGAGCTGAAGGAGCGTCGCCTCTTCCCCGCTCACGCGTTTCTCCGGAAACGCAGAAACATTCGGGGCTGAGCCAGGAGCTTTGTTCTGCTCCTTTTTGCCTTTGTGGACAGAAACCCTGGTTTGAAACCCTGGTTTCTGTCCTGAGGTTTTTGTTGTGCTGGTGCCGAGCTGGTGTGAGGAAGGTGAGTTCTCTGGGTGCAGCCGAGCAGGGCGAGTCCCGGGGGTTTGCTGGTGTGCAGCCGAGCATGTGCCACATCTCTGGCCCGAGGCAGATGAGGAGATGTTCCCAGGGCTTCACAGCCAGTCAGTCCCCCATGCACAGGGTGCTACAGTCCTGGACCTTGGATTTTGGGGAGAGTTGGGTGGTTTCCTACATAATGAGAGATGTCACGGTGCTTTCTGAACTCTGAGATGTGAGCTAAAAAGTGGCTTTGCTGGCATGTAGCTCATGTACCAAATTTTCCATGGGGATGTACTGGCTATGGATGTGAGCAGCCTTCTAGTGGAAGGTCTCAGGTGCATGGTGTGACTCTTGGGGATGGTCCTGAGCAGGGCCAGGGGTTAGACTCGATGATCCTTGTGGGTCCCTTCCAACTTGGCTGATTCTGTGATTCCACGTTCCTGCCTGTCAGGAAGGTGGAACGAGATGGGCTTTAAGGTCCCTTCCAACCCAAACCATCTGTGTCTGAGTTCTCCCCTCATGCAGGAGTGTGGCTCACTGTACACCAGCCATGCCCTGTGTGGGGCTGGAGGAGGAGCTCCCCCCAGCCGACGTTTCTCCCCGTTCCTGGGTGCTCTGGTGCAGCCAACATCGAGCTGCAGCCCTGTTTTGTCTCCTGGGCTGTGCAGGTGCTCCAGGGCAGTTCCTCCAGGCTGGATCCGAGTGTGTGGACAGTGTTCCTGGTGTCCCTGCCTCCCCCAGGGACAGGGCTCGAGTGCCCCTATGGATACCAAGCCCATTCCCTTGATTGCTCACGGTTGATTATGGAAGTAAAAAGAAGTGTTGACTGAAGTGTGGGATGCTTTGAAATCACTGTCACTTTTCACCCCAGCTATTCGAGCTTCTGCTTGGTTTCCCCCCCCCCCAAAATGTCTTACATTGAGAAGCCCCAGGAAATCTTCACAGCTGTGATCCAAAAGCCAACACAAGGCAGCTGCTGCCATGGCTGACCCTGTCCTTGCTCTACATGGTGCTTTTTCCAGCTCTGTTGAGCAACTTTCTGCTTTTATTTCATTTCTTCACTCCAATGTGGGCAAATCAAGCATGGAAATAAGATGCTCAGCTCCCATATTTCCAAGTGCATGGATGCACCAGAGATCCTGCACCCCAGGCTCAGCAGGGTGATGTCCAACAGCCCTGACTGCAGCCCTGCCCTGGTCTTGCTCGGGGCAGCCGGGCTCCCACTGCCCTTCCCAAAGCTGTGTGATCCCCTGGGACCACAGGGAACAGACGTAGGCCGGTGCTCAGTGGAGAGGATGCACTGACTGGAGTTATTAAATTCTAAATATAGTGGTCCCACGCATTCTCATAGGACCTAACAGGAATCAGCAGGTGTGCAGTTATGGTTTTAAATAATCCTGCATTTTCGAACGACGCCTCCGGATAAAGCAACGCGAACGATGTGGGGTGAGTAAGTCTGCTGGGCTGGACAGTTTGTGGATAGAGGAGGAGCCCAGCAAAAGCATCACCTCATCCAGGTGCTTTTGGGCAATCATGCTGCCTTCGATGTTCCCTCCTGCTCTGCCACCACCTGTGGCACAGAGCTGTGCTGGGATTTGTGTTCTCTCAGCTGGAGGCTTCTCCAGCCTGAGCCATGCCTGCTGTGCCTGGCAGGAGGGCAAATGCTCCCCTCTGGAGCTGTGGCACAGCAGCCTGGTGTTGGTAAATCAACAGGACAGTTGGTCCCAGGGCTGCGAGGCCCCAGGGTGACAAGGTGTGACAGCGTGTCCCCGTCCTGGGGCAGGGACTGGCAAGCCGAGCCGAGCCCAGGAGAGCAGGTGATTTATTTGCAGCAACTTTTCTCCATCCAGCAGGAGCGGTGATGGATGAACCAAAAAGTGCATCTGATGGTCTCCAGAGCTGCACTGCTCCATGTGGGATGAGGGCCTATCGCAGGGATAGGGGATAAGGGGATTTCTCTGCAGGTACCTGTGGGGGAACCACGGGGGGCTGAGGGGCCTGCTGAGGTTTGGGGGGTTGTTCTTTGTGTTACCTCACTGTGCCAGCCCCGAGGTGCTCATGCCCAGCTGTGTGTTGGTAGGAAGGGCAGAGAGGATCTGCTCTGGCATGGAGGAGAAATGAAAGGAAAAGGCAGGTTATATGAAATAGCTCTTCTCTTATTAAGGTATTTTATAAGCTGAAAGGTCTGGACAATTGATTTTGGGTTCCTGCAGCTTTTGAAAGTGGATCAGAACATCATGGAAAGCCGTTGTGTTGTAACTGAGCTGAGAAAATGGCTCTGCTCTGCTTTGAATGTGCCAGGGAGGCTCCAGGGCAAGCTGAAATTCTCGGGAGCGGGCTGGCACCTTCCCAGGCTGCTGTTTTCAACCAGGGAGCTGGGCTGGCAGAGCCCTGGGCTGGGATCCTGGGTGCCTGCAGTGATTCTGGGAGGACGAGGGTCTGCTGTCATGTGACAGAGCTCACGGGTTTTCTCAAGGACACCCTTGGAATTGGTCTCAACAGGATGCAGGGGGGGCAAGCAGATCTCCCCGAGAATGCCAGTCCTATCACCCAAGTGGTGACCTGCAACAGTAACCAATTAATTTAAAAAAAAAAATCCCAATTAAAAATCATTATAAAATCATAAGTCCTGTCCAGGGGTGGGTTTTGAAAGGCATTTTCTCCTCTAGGTGGGAACTCAGGGGCTGATTCAGTGGCTTCCTCTCTTGGCCCAGGACTGTTCTGGGATAGATCCACTCACCTGGCTTCAGGAGGTCGATGCCTGTTCCCTCTTTGAGACCTGCCAAAGGTCTCCCTCCCTTCCTCTGTGCTTCCCAGAGCCCCACAGAGGGGCTTTGATGTGCTCCCTTTGGGATCACTGCCTAGTTAGGGAAAAGGAGATCTTTGGGATGGAGGAAGAGGAGGAAGAGACTTGTGCCTGGGTTTGGATCCTGCATGCTTCTCCTGGGGGAGACCTTCAGCCTTGGAAGCAGCAGAGCTGATGAGCCCTGAAAACTTGGGGGGTAAAGATTCTGTGTCCTCAGTGGGCTCCAGGAGACGAGTTTTTCCCTGTCTTGGGGTGAGCTTGGTGAAACCCAGGGAAGCTCAGCTTGGGAAACAAGGATGAGAGGGGGTTGGCTCGTGGTGAGCAGGGAGCAGGCAGGCAAGATGGAACCTTTAGGGTTCCACTGCCTTTTTTCTCAACACCCGACTTGGAAGTTGGTGTTAATTAACAATGAATTAAATTATGTAAGAATTATATTACATAAAAATTTCAACTTGCCCGGCCTGATTTTGCCCATGTCATTTGATAATGTCCAGCTGAAGGAACAGTGCTCCAGGTGATGCTCCAGCTTTGCACTCACAGAGGGCAGAGGTGGGTCCGTGTGTCCCTGTTGCTGGCAGGGTTGGAGCCTCTCCCAAGGAGCTGCTCTTTATAGCAGGGAACTGTAACCTGCCCTCCCCTGGGGATGTTTTCCACACTGATATCCTGATCCATGTTTCTTGCTGTGTAGTTTGATGGACTTTGAGATGGAGAGGGGTAGTGGGGTATGTTTTCCTGGCAGGATTGTGTTTAGTTGTTTTTGGGTGCTTAAAAATATCTCCTCAGCTCTGGCAGCACGTCTGTGCTCAAGCACATGGTCGTGATGGGGGACAGAGGAACTGGCAAGTTTTGGGGCTGGAAAAGTGCACGGAAGGAATAGTTCCTGTGTTAGCTGCACACAGCATGAGACAGGCAAAGGTGGCAGGTAGAGATGCTCAAAGGGGCTTCTCTGAGGGGCTCTGAGGGTCTCTCCTACATGGTTGAGAGTTTGCCTGACTTTTCCCACTTGTTTTTTGACACATTTTGAACAAAACCTTTCTGCTCCCAAATGACACATCCGTATGGAAAGATACCTGCATTTTAAAGGAGAAAACAAGTAAGGAACTTGGAAGTGTTTTGGGTTAAGTGAGAAGTTTCCACCTGAAATTAGTCAATAAGATGTTTTCAGCACTTGTATTCCAAACTGCCTGCTGAGGTACCAGCAGGAAAACCTGTGTGGGTGCATGGACTCACATTTTTTGCTGTAACAGATCATTGTAACCTGTTAAAAAAATCGATGTCCATCGCTACTGCATGGAAGTGGTCTGTGCTGGTGCTGGAAATAGATCCTAAATCCAGTGCTAGTGACTCAGTCCATGGCCTGCTTCACTGAGGTGCTGACCACCCATTAATCCTGTTAACTGCAACAGGCAGTGAACACTCAGCATCTTCACAGCTTGGCTGGGCAAGAACATGAGAAAGAGCTTTAGGAGCTGAAATCTTCAGCCTCGTTCAGCTGGAGATGCTCTGGGTCAGGGTCTCAGGGGGATGGAGGGCCTTGGGCTGCACAGCTGGATGTGGGGTGTCCTCAGGGGCAGCTCGTGTGCTCCTGGGTGAGGCTTGTTTGAAATGATGCTCCAAAGTCAGGAACTCCTCTGCTCTGGAGCCAGGCTGGGAGAGCTGAGGGTGTCCAACCTGGAGAAGAGAAGGCTCCAGGGAGACCTTGGAGTCCTTTCCAGTGCTTGAAGGGGGGTTATAAAAAGAAGGAAAGTGACTTTTTACACAGGCAGACAGTGACAGGACAAGGGAGAATGGTTTTAAACTAAAGGAGGGGAGATTTAGATTAGGTGTTAGGAAGAAATCCTTCCCTGTGAGGGTGGTGAGGCCCTGGCACAGGTTGCCCAGAGAAACTGTGGCTGCCCCATCCCTGGTAGTGTCCAAGGCCAGGTTGGACGGGGTTTGGAGCAACCTGGGCTAGTGGAAGGTGTCCCTGCCCATGGCAGGGGGTGGAATTAGATGAGCTTTAAGGTCCCTTCCAATGCAAACCATTCCTGGCTCTGCTCTGTCCCACCTGCCCTGGTGTCCCGGCGCTGAGTGGTTGTGCCTGTTGGGGTCACTGGTGACTTTCAGCTCTTGAATTTCACATCTGCCCCCTTTACCCTCTGAGCTAGTGGTCCATGATGAGCTACAGGACCAAGCCCTCGTCCCCTCTGCTCTGTGCCAGCCTTTCCCCAGGCTGTGTGTGCCACATCCCCAGTGTCTCACAGCCATGACAAGCTGTCAGACGTGAGTGGCTCTGTTTTGTGAGCAGAGTGGCAGTGCCACGGGAGGAAATGACATTTAGCTTTGTTTCTTGATTGAGCTGCCTGGGTTCTGTATATTAAAACTAAAGAGGCTTTTTAGCTTTGTTCTCCCTCGTTGTTTGCAGCGCCAGGGCTGGAAACTGTCAAGAAGGGGCTTGGGAAGCAGCACGGAGAAGAAATCCATCTCTCCATCAAACCTATCCTTGCATGGGGCCTCTCCACCAAACCTTGACTTGTCCTGGTTTTCTGTGGAGGTTTCTGTGCACTGGGGGACATCTGGGTGCATTCCCAGTTCCAGCACCCAGTAACCTGCTGGTCTCAGTTCTGCAGAGCTCCCAGTGCTGCAGTGGGATGCTGGCTCCACACCCTCGGGGCAGGGGAAGCGATGTGCACAGAGCCAGGTGTGCTTGGGCCTCTTGATGTTCCTCAAAAACCTGCTCCCATGGCTGAGTGTTTAATATCTGTCCCATGAAAGTGCTTGCATTTCTGGGACTTGGAGCTGGCTGTGAAAAATTTCTGGATCTGACAGACTGAGAAAGCACATCCGAGCTCTCCGTGTCATCTTTTGGGGCCATGTTGCATCTAAAACCAAGGGGTGTGGTTTGTACCCAGTATTGTCCTTTTCTGCCTGGCTTTGGCCTCTTTTGAAAGTCAGTTTTTGGGCTGGGAGATGAGGTTGGGGGCTGCCTAATTTCTGCACAAGCTGCAGCTAATCTTTGCCTGGATTAGGCAGAAAAAGATGAACGGTCATCCCTTATTTTTGAATGGTACTTGGATGGGGTAGTGGGAGGAAGGGTAAATGATACTGGCATTAAGGGGAATTACATAGGTGGTGTGACTGCAGGAGACGTTTCCTTCAGCAGAAAGCCTTGGCCTGTGAGTCACAGTTGCTCGAAAGACTGTTTGATTCCTGATTCCCCCACTGTTTTGGCTCTGAGTCACAGCTGGGTGGGGGCGCAGGTAGGAAACAGAAGCACCAGCAACCAACCCCAGTGGGATTTGCGCACGGAGGGGGGAAGGAAGTGACTCCAGACAGCGGATGGGAATGTTAACAGCTTCTAATAAAAGTGGTGGCTGGCAAGGGGAAGGTTTCTGAATGGGGGTTGTCCCTGTGTGCCCTTCTCTGCCTGCTCCTGCCTGTGCGGGGCATTCCCGGGTGTGTGGGGACACTGGGAGGTCCCCAAGGTATGTGGGGACATTGGGCAACCTCTGGGGTGTGTGGGGACACTGGGAGGTCTCCGAGGTATGTGGGCACACTGGGCAGCTCCCGGGGTGGTTGGGACACTGGGTTGTCTCCAGGGTGTGTGGGGACGCTGGGTGGTCCCTGAAATGTCTGGGGACACTGTGCAGTCCTGGGGGGACACTGGGCAGTCACATGTGTGGGGCTGAACTGGCTCAAGCAGAGCTGGGGAGGAAGGGGAGAGGGGATATACTGACAAAAAAGACTCTCTCTAGACCCAGGAAGAAGCATTTCGAAGAGGAAAGAAAAAAAAGGACAGTGCTGCTGGGAATATTTCAGATGGAAAAACTAGAATACTTCATTTAATAATTAAAAAGGTTTTTTTCCACAAAAATTTTTGTTTTCTCCTCAGGGAATACTTGGCAATTATACAAATTAATGCAAAATATTTTTAGTTTGCATTTTTTTGATGGGAGAGAATGCAGGAGGGAATAAGCAGATCCTTCTGGTTCATTGGCTATAACAGGCACTTTGGCGTGAGGGGAGCAGAGCAGAGCCCAACCCTCATCCCCCACCTGAGGCAACCCCTGGTATGGGTACACCTGCCTGGAGCACCCATGTGCTTCCACAGATGTCTGGAAACCACTGGAGCTGGCATTTGTACCTGCTGGCTGCTCCTGGCCCTGCTGCCTGCCCTGTGTGCAGAATTTGTGTGACTGTCTCTGTTACATCTATTTTTCAGCTGCAAATCCATGTTTGTGGAAAAGCTGGAAAGCTTCAGTGCATTTTTATGTTGCTTTAAACAACAAATGGATAAAATTTATCACAGAATCACAGCCTAGTTTGGGTTGGAAGGGACCTTAAAGCTCATCTCATTCCAACCCCTGCCATGGGCAGGGACACCTTCCACTAGCCCAGGTTGCTCCAAACCCTGTCCAACCTGGCCTTGAACACTTCCAGGGATGGGGCAGCCACAACCTCTTCAGTGGGAAAGGGAGATCTTATTCTGGCTGAGGATTTTAGAGGCTGTTTTTCCACCAGCAGGGAGGTGCATCCTGCAGCAGGGCTGTGCTTCCCCTGGCAGAACCTGTCCCTGCCTTCCTCTGCGGGAGCTGAGCTGACACTGCTCACAGAAGTGGCTGAATCCCCATCCCTGGAGTGTTCAAAAGCTGTGTGGATGCAGCCCTTGAGGATGTGGTTTACTGGTGAACACGGTGGTGGTGCTGGTTGATGGTTGGATTTGATGATCTTATAGGTCTTCTTCCACCTTAATGGTCCTGTGATTCTGCAGACAGCCTGGCAGCTGAAGCTGTGCCCAAGCTCTTGCTTGGAAATAAAATGTTTTTGGGCTTTGCTTCCTTGCATCCCATGGCTGGACCTCCAGCCCTGGGAATTGGTTCCTTGCCCTCAGTGCTGAAGTTCAGTGAGGGGCTGGCTGGGACCAGACCTGAGTCTGCCCTCGAGGAAACCCATCCCCAAGTGCTCCTGCCTGGCCCCTGTGGCTGTCACGGGCAGGGCTGGACTTTCTCTGTGCTGTTTTGGGCCTCTTTGCTCCTGTTCTTTCCCTCACAAGACAGATAAAATCCATTAACCTGGCTATGAGCAGCTGTTGGAGGGGTCCTTGCTGGAGCTCTACTCCCAGCTCCTCCCAGCTCTCATTAGTCCTGCACTGAAAGCCATTTTTTAAGGGATTTTACTGTATTGTGTTGGGAGCATAAAAATGTGTCTTGTTGAATGGGCTTGTCCCTCTGACCCTGGCAGTGACCTCCCTCTTGTGCTTCAGATGAAAATGAAAACCAGCCCAGGGTTCTGGATGAAAGGTGGTGCCCAGGAGGGTTTAAAACAACAACATGCCTATGATTATAAATCTGTTTTTTGACCGAAACATATGAAATAATTATTTTTGCCAGGGGTTAGTAGTCAGAGACGGATCAGCTCTGCCACTGTTCGCCTCCAGTGCTGGGAAACTTGGTCACGCTGCAGAAATGATGGGATTTAAAGCAAACTGAGCTGCTCCGACAGCTGTCTGGAGTGTCTCTGTGCTGGAGCACGTCGAGTTCAGGCCTGAAGCCTCTGCCCCGTGGTTGTCAGGAGCAGCAGCGTTCTTTCCAAGATGATCTCAGCGGCTTTTTGTCTCCTCTGTCGTGTGACTTGGATTTTGAAGCACCAGGGGAGACCAGCCCCGTGTCATGGGACTGGGAACGGGACCAGGAGCTGGGGGGCAGCAGTGCAGGGGCATCACAGCTCCAGTGCTGGAGGTGGCTGCAGTGCTGGACCCCTTCACATCCTCCCTGAAAGGTGTTTGCAGGTATGAAGGAGGCAGTCTTGTATTTATTTGTACATTAGCCAACCTTTTAAACTGGAGCTGGGATGTTTGTCATCCATGTCACTTGTGCTTCATTAGCTTTTGTCCCCGAAATTTCTCAAGGCAGACAAGAGGTGCATAAACCCCAGAAAAGAAAAGCCAGGAGCCAGGGCACGACGTCTGTGGTTGTGTCTTGTGAGTGTGGGGACAGGGAGGTGTCTGCTGTGCCCCAGCCTTGGCAGGTCATAGAACCCCTTCTCCTCTCTGCTCTGCCTCCCTTTCATTCCCATCAGTGTGTGGTTACTGGCGAGGTGGCACTGGGCACTCTGTCCTTTACAGCAAGGAGCTGTGTTCCTGCATTGCTTTGCTCTGGGCCGCTGTCTCTGCCCTGAGTCAGTGTGTCCATCGTGCAGTGGCTGTGTCCCAACCACGTCCCAGCCACGCTTTGCTGTCCCTCTCCCGCCTCGGGGCTGGCCACGTTTCCAAGTCACTGGTGTGTCCCTGGGGGTTGAATCCTGCTCATGAGCTGACTTTCAGTGTGCAAGACCTTTGGCTTGTGAGCTTCTTTATGCATCTCAAACACCCTCCTTCCTAAGGTGGGGAGTGCAGCCTCAGCGCTCTTCCTTCTGCAGAGCGTGTTGTGTTCCCTGCAGAGCACCCTGGATGCCTTTGGCCATCCTCTCTGCATCACCTGGATGGCAGAGCCTGGCTACGAGCACAGGGATGCTGGGACATTCCCCACGCTGGTCCTGAGGATGCAGGTCACGCTCTGGAGCTGCCGGGAGGGAGGATGCTCGTCTGCTTCGCCACCGCGCCGGGACTCAGTGTGTTCACCTTCGTCTGCCCTCCCTGCCCATTTGTCAGAGGGAACTCTGCGAGCAGGATAGATGTTCACGCTCCATGGATGTTCCTGCTTCTTTCCCTGCACTGGGGACTTTCTGCCTTTGGACTTTTTGCTGTGGAGGTGCAGCTCCAGCCGGGCTGGAGCCCCCCCCCGAGAGTCCCCCCCACCGAGAGCCCGGTCCCTGCTTCACCCCTGAATGGTGTGTGAGCAGTGCAGCAGGTGGGCAGGGGGGAGCACAGGGCTCCTCTCACCTGTGGGATGGGGAAGGGATGGTCTGGTGGTACCACAGGGATAGAGCATGACAGAGAGGGCAGGGTGAGCCCGGTGAGGGCCCCCAGGGACCCAGGGAGTGCTTCTGGGTTGGGGAGTGGGCAGAGCTCCCTGCTGGCTGGGGGTATGGTTCACTGCCTGCAGCAGAGCTGGAAAAACACGTTCTTTTAACAAAGAAACCAACATCCTTTGAATGAATGAACAGCAGTGTCTGGCCCCACCATATTTCCTTATCCCTCTTTAACAACTGGATTTCAGTGACTGGTGGAATGGAGGTGTCGCTGTGAAACACAGCCACGGTGCCTGGTCTGGGCCTGCTGATGTGCAGAGTTTGTTCTTTTCATCCCTGGGGGTGGCTTTGCCTGTTGCCCAGCTTGGACTCCGGAGTGGTGTCAGTGGTGCTGGGTGTGAGCAGCAGTAGCAGGTCTTTCTTTACCTGGTGGGTGAGAGGCTGTTGCCCACTTGAGTGCTCAGTGCTCTTCAGGGCAGCTTCAGCCACAAGAAGGACTCTTGGCCCTTTCCTGGGAAATTTGGAACTTGTGCCCAGCCCAGCAGGGTGGTACTGGGAGCAGGGCTGGGCCTCGGGGCACAGCAGTTCATAGCAGTCAGTGGTGCTGAATCCTTCTCCAAGTAGCCCTGGAACATTTTACTGGGGCTGCCCTCAGCACGTGGGGTGTGTGCCCTCCTCTCCTGCACCTCCCCCAGCCCCTGGAGCCTGGCCCGTCCCTCTGAGTCAAAGCACATTTGCAGGGACAGGAGCAATTATTCCCTGGATGCCGGTGGAGAGATGCTCTGCAAGCCAGAGAGGTGGCAGGAGAAGAAGCTTTTGCAAACCAGCTGGTGGAAATCATGGTATTTACCAGCTCGCAGCTGAGCCTGGGAAGGTATTTTTATAGCTTCACATGGCTGGTTTTTTTCTTTTCTGAACTTGCATGCTGAATGCTGTTTTGGGTTTTGTTTTGCTTTGAAACTGTCTCCCAGCCAGATGAAAGATGCTCTGTTTCAGCTCTCGTCCTCCGCTCCTCACACATACACCGGGCAGCCAGAAAGGAAGGTTTTCTGTTTGGGTGTTTTTTGAATGCAGAGGAAAGATGTCTCAGTGATTTTCTTTGGATTTGCAACCCACGAGGTCAATCCACTGGAAACAATGCCAGTGACTCACGGGTTTGCTCACAGCTCATAAGGTTTGCAGAGCAAACTGGTGATTTGGACAGGTGAGGATGCCCTCTGAAGGCTCCACTCTTCTGAAATCCTTGGCCTTTGGTTTCCAAGGCTACTCTGTGTCTTACCCAGTTGATCTCTTCCTCTCAGACTCCTTCTCTAGGCTTCTGCACTGCTGTGTGACCCCCTTAAACTTAATTCCCTGCCCTCCCTGGGGTCTTGCCACTGCTTTGGGTGCTGGACCACACTGAACCCCATCCTGGAGGCACTGTCACTGCTGCCTTGTGCTTCCGTCCAGGAAAAGCTTCTGAGACACCTCCAGCCTCCTCTGCTTCCCTTCTGCTCCCGCTGCTGCCTTTTCCTGTGGAGCCCCTCTGCAGAAACCAGCTGCAGGCAGATGTTGGCTTGTCTGGTGGGGATGGAGGAGCTCCTGGCTCAAATCCCTGCTAACCCCAGGGCTCACAGCCCCCTCGAGGCACAGCTCACACTGCTGAGCACCATGCACTCCTGGGCTGTCAAGAGGCTCAGCTGTGCCTTGCTTTGGGCTCTGGGAGCTGGGCTGGCCTGGTTCCAGCCCAGGCTGGTGGGGTGTCCTGGCTGCTTCCTGTGGGAGCAGGTTCTGCCTCCCCCCGGGCATGGAAAGTGTAGGGAAGTACCCTAGGGATGGCAGTACAAGATGATCCCTGTGCCATGGAGCTGAGCACTGCAGGGAAACCTCATGGAATCACAGCATGGTTTGGGTGGGAAGGTGTGATGACCCATCCTGAAGGGGGTCGTTCCCCCAAAAGGTGGGTTGTTGCAAAAGGGACCTTAAAGTCCCATCTCGTTCCAACCCTCTGCCACGGGCAGGGACACCTTCCACTAGCCCAGGTTGCTCCAAGCCCTGTCCAGCCTGGCCTTGGACACTTCCAGGGATGGGGCAGCCAGAGCTTCTACAGCCAACCTGTGCCAGGGCCTCACCACCCTCACAGGGAAGAATTTCTTCTCAACATCCCATCTAACCCTGCCCTCTGGCAGTGGGAAACCATTCCCCCTTGGCCTGTTCCTCCATGCCTTGTCCCCAGTCCCTCTCCAGCTCTCCTGGAGCCCCTTTAGGCCCTGGAAGGGGCTCTCAGGTCTCCCTGGAGCCTTCTCTTCTCCAGGTGAACACCCCCAGCTGTCCCAGCCTGGCTCCAGAGCAGAGGGGCTCCACCCTTGGAGCACCTTCCTGGCCTCCTCTGGACTCGTTCCAGCAGCTCCACATTTGTCTTGTGCTGAGGACCCCAGACCTGGATGCAGCACTCCTCCTGCCCTGGCTCTTTAGCATCCTTGTTGGCCTTTTAGGACTGTGAGCACTTTGGGACCTGTTTTCCCTGTCACCTTATGCCTGCTGGGGTCTCCACAGGCTGTTTCAGGGAGTGGACGTGGGTGTTATGTTCATTTTTTTTCCATCTTGCAGCGATTTGTTTTAGTAAGAGGCCGTGGGCTGTACTGGAGGTGCTCACCTTCTTCCTCCTAATTCCAGAGGGGGCTGTGGTGGGTAATGGCTCCTCCTGGCTTGTAGCATCTCCTGTTTCTCTGAATCCAGCTGGAACCCTTGCTGAGTTTTTAAGGTCAGGTTGCTAAGTTACACCTCCTTGGAGGAGCGGGCTGAGCAGCGTGTTACAGGCAAGAGAAGATCTGGGAGCAGTGTCCCTCTGCAATAACCAGGCTCTCCTGGCCCCTCTCTCTGCCATCCTCCCTCAGCCCAGGCTCACTACATTCACCTGTTCTACCCCAAAGCTTCAGCTTCAGCTTTATCAGCTTCCTTCTCTCAGCAGATTTAGTGAACTGAGGGTGTAGAGGAGCCCTCCCCAGTTACCTGTGGGATGCCGTGTGGTGCTGCAGGAGGAGGAGCAGCACTTTGGCTTCTCTGTCTATATATTTTTTTTAATTCTTATTTGCCACTGGGGGCTGTGAGATCTTTGGGACACGTGTTGTTCCCCTCGGAGCTTGGAAGTGGCCTCTCGTGTCCCTCATGTGTCAGGGCTGTCACCAAGCCACAGCTCTGGAGAAGGCAGGCCAGGTCTAGGGTAGCTGCTGCCCTGCTCCTCTGCCCCTCTTTCTCTTTAGCCTTCCACTCCAGATTGCCCTCCCCTTCTCCTTCCCATTTTCCATGAATAGCCCTCCTCTGGGAAGGCTGGGAGGAGCTGGATTTGGGCAGTGGGTGCTTGAGTTTGTCTGAGAGCTGCTGGGACTGGGTGCTGTGGCAGAGTGAAGGCTTCCCTCTTCCCAGGAATGGGACATCTCTGGAGGGTCACCATCCTTGGGCATTTCCAGGAGATGTGCAGAGTGTTTTCTTGCTCAGTTCCCAGGAAAATCATGTAAATCGGGGAGGCTTATTGGGGTCCTTTTTGGATTGTGAGAATAGTGGATTTAGGGTTCTTTTCCCCTCTTACTCCTCTCTCTGTTGTGCTGCCGGATTTCTTCTGGGGCTGGTGTTGTGACTCCTTCATGCTTCCCAGGCAAGCTGCAGACTGCATGGATTGGGCTGGGAAGTGCCCTCCAGAGAGCAGCTTCTCCCACACAGAAACAAGCTGGGAGTGTGTGCAGTTTGCTTCAGCTTGCAGGAGACATGCAGGATCTGACTTTCCCTGGTTTAACTTGCATTAACCTTTTCTCTATCCTTCCCTTTATCTCAGCCTTTCCCCTCTCTTTCCACGGGGATGGAGAAGCCACCCCGCCAGGACATCCCAACAGGGAAGGCACTGGACACAGCACAGCTTCAGAGATGTGTTCTGCCTATTTTCTTTCCACTTTTTTTGGTCCTAGTGACTCTTTGTGTCAGCCTGTGTGCTCTCAGCAGAGCCTGGGGAAGCAGTGCCTGCTGCCTAGTTAGCAAAAGGAGATCTTTAGGATGGGGGAAGAGGTGGGTGAGATGTGTGCCTGGGTTTGGATCCTTCATCCTTCTCCTGGGGAGACCTGCAACCTTGGAGGCAGCAGAGCTGATGAGCCCTGAAAACTTGGGGGTAAAGATTCTACATCCTCAGAGGACTCCAGGAGAGGAGCTTTTCCCTGGCTTGAGGTGACCTGTGGCTGTCCCTAGGGCTGGTGACAGGGACCTGGCCCCGGTGATGGTCCCACATTTCCCCTTCTGGCTGTGGACTGGGAAGTGATGGAGCTGTCACTGGGCTCCTGCCTGAGCTCTCACATGCAGCCAGAAGGATTTTTCCACCCTTGTCATGACTTGATTATGTGCTCTCCTTCCTACCCAAATGCTCAACAGCAGCTAAATATAGGCTGCAGCAGTGTTGATTATGGCTTTTCTAATCGAGCTTTACACTCCAACAGGGATCTCTACTAATGGGATGTGGCATCCTTGAGAGCACCCAGCTGAGGAGCCTGCTTGAGAAGCAGATGTAGACACAATGTGACTTCCCAGTGGGATCAGGTCCTGCTGACAGTTGCTTCTGGAGCTGTGCACAGAATCCTGGTTTTGGCTGAAATAGAGTTAATTTTCTTCCCAGAAGCTGGTCCAGGGCTCTGGTTGGGATTTAGGATGAGAACAATGTTGGTGACACACTGATGGTTTGGTTGTTGCTGAGCAGTGCTCTCCCTAAGTCAAGGATTTTCCATTTCCCATGCTCTGCCAGCGAGGAGGTGACAGGAACTGGGAGGGATCATGGCCAGGACAGCTGATCCAAACTGGCCAGAGGGATATTCCAGACCATGGAACATCATACCCAGTATGGAAACTGGGGAAGTTGGCTGGGGGACCAGTTGGGCTTTTTGTGTGGTGAGAGACTGTACTGGGCACCACTTGTCTGTCTGGGATTTTAATCCTCTCGCTCTTTTCTTATCTCCATTTTCATTACAGTTATTATTATAATAATTAAATTTTACTGTATTTCAGTTATTAGACTGTTTTTATCTCAAGGTTTTTATCTCAAAAAGGGTTTACCTTTTTTCTGATTCTCCTCCCCATCCCACTGGGGAGGTTGGGATGAGCGAGAGGCTGGGTGGAACAGGGGTTCAGTCACAACACACAGGATGGTAGATTCACAAAGCCAGAGGAATTCGAGTTCAGATTTCAGATCTAAACAGCTTTCTAGTTGTTTTGCTTTTTCTGATAAAATAAATCACTCCCTGCAGATATACAACTTAAAATCGCTCCTCTAACAGAGTGAATTCTTCTGTTTTCCCTGCTGTGTGACTCGTGTGAGTGGCCCTGTGGGCACAAAAGGATGGAGCACTAAAATGTTCATGAGGTTCTGCAGGTGATGGAGCTGTACACAGGTATCCTGGGATTTGCATGCAAGAAGAAAGGAATGTTTTGAACTCATTTATGCAGCACAGCGACATGTTAAGCTCCATCCCCGTTGCCTTGTGCCAGTGAAATGTGTTACAATGAGAGGTACAAATGTTCTGCTGGAATAGAAACGGCTCAGGATGCTAATTCTGGCTTTGTATCTCCTGGTGCAGTTCGTTTCCATGCTGATTCCCAGTGAAATGTGGTGCTTGGGGTGGACAGGATGGTGCTGAGCACCTGGCACAGCTGTGGAAGTGCCTCTCCAGGACTGGGGCAATACTGTCCCTGTCCCATTCCCAGAGCACTCTGTGCAGCTTCACCTGGGAATTAAGAGAGAATGTGACTGATTTGTATTACCAAAATTCTGATCCTAACGTTGAAATGTGCTCCCCATCCCTGCTCGGGGGACACACACTCGGGGCTGGCAGTGGCTGCTGTGGCTGCTGGTGGCTCAGCCCCAGCGATGTCCCTGAGGTGTTAGTGGGACCATCCCGTGGGAAATGGCTGCATGGCACCACTCCCACATCGCTGCTCACCTCTGGGTGACATCAGACACCAACACACTTGGGAGCTGCTGCCACATCTGTAACAGGGGGGAAAACCAACCGGGATCAACGTGGCGGGGACAGGCGGCACTGCGGGTCAGGAGCTCTGGCACCACAGACTCTGCCTGCCTGACCTGCAGGACTGGAGAGTGAACTAGGATGACATTTGGTGCTGGAACATGCAGGGAGAGAGAGGGGCTGCCCTGCAGTCTGCACTGGGAGCTCAGCTCTGCATGATCACAAGGCTAAAGCCAGGCTGGGGGAGCTGGGGGTGCTCACCTGGAGAAGAGAAGGCTCCAGGGCCTAAAGGGGCTCCAAGAGAGCTAGAGAGGCACTTTGAACAAGGGCAAGGGGAATGGCTTCCCACTGCCAGAGGGCAGGGTTAGACGGGATATTGGGAAGGAATTGTTGGCTGTGAGGGTGGGGAGGCTCTGGCACAGGCTGCCCAGAGAAGCTGTGGCTGCCCCATCCCTGGAAGTGTCTAAGGCCAGGTTGGACGGGGCTTGGATTCACCTGGTCTAGTGGAAGGTGTCCCTGCCCATGGCAGAGAGTGGGACTAGATGGGCTGCAAGGTCCCTCCCAGTCCAAACCATCCTGGGATTTTGTAATGCTCCAAGACAGGTGGAGGATGCTGAGTCTGAGGTAGAGGGAGGGCAGTGAGAGGCGTGGAAACATCCATGGGGAATGAAAGCTCATTTTGTGAGAGAAGACCGAAAGAACTTTCCTTAATCAGCCTTGAAAAATGCAGGCGGAAAGGGGCTGGGACTTCATTATAATGGAAATTAATCATGGGAGCAAACACCAGAGAGGGGGGATAATTATTTAAGCTGAAGGTTAATATCGGCACAAGAACAAATGAGCATAAACCAGCAAAGAATTGAATTTTGGATGGAAATTTGAAGGATCTGCACCATTCAGTGTGAGATTTGCCCATGGCAGGGGGTTGGAACGAGATGATGCCTAAGGTCCCTTCCAACCCAAACCATTCCATGGTTCTGTGATTTGGGAACAGCCCCCTTGGAGTGTGCTGGGGGGCTCCTTTGGGCTCAGCTGTGGGTTCTGTGACAGCAGGGGAAAGGGGACAGCCTTGGAGTGACCCCAGCCTGTACCCCCAGCACAGGGCAATCCCTGCATGCCTCCTCATGCCACAGCAGTGCTGGGCTCTGTTCCTTTTTGTCACATTTCTGGGGTCCTTGCAGCATGGCCTAGGCCAGTGTCAGATCTGAGGAGGGCACCTGAGGTCCATCCCTTGGCGGAGGCTCTGGGATGAAGCAGGAGAAGGGGGACCCACTCCCATTGCACTGCTTGGCTCACTGGGGTTTTGGAGGAGGTGGTGACACATGACCACACTGCCAGCACATGGATGTGTGTCCTGGTCACCCCTGCAGATTTGGAGACCCCATCATCAAATTCAAGTGAGTTTTGACCCCACAGAGACCTTGAATTTGTGTTTCTACATGTTTCATGACACCTTTGTGAACTCTGCAGTCCCTGCTGTTGGAGTCTGGACCTTCCCTAGTGCCCGACCCTGGGACCCTGGAGTGACCTGGTTTCTACCACAAATACCTTTCTGGTGTCTTGGATGATGCTCACTGGGGGTTTTACTGTCTTAAAGGCAATTTGTATCCCTTCAATCTTGAACCTGCTGGTTTCTTTATTTGCTTAATTCAGATTACCTGTGAGTTTTGAGGTGGGGTGGGTGCTAGAATGCTTTGTGTGCTGTTTATGCTGCTTGTGCCTTGCAGCTTCAGATGCAGATCCTCATTACAGTACTGGCCAAGGGAGAGGGCTTTCCTGGGACAGCAGCAGCTTTGCAAACAGCATGGTGCTCAACATGAGCTGGTGTGCCCAGGTGGGCAAGAAAGCCAGTGGCCCCTGGCCTGTACCAGCCATGGTGTGGCCACAGGCCCAGGGCAGTGCCCATCCCTGTGCTGGCACTGCTGGGGCACCTCCAGCCCTGGGGGCAGTTCTGGGACCCTCAGACAAGGGACACTGAGGGGCTGGAGTGTGTCCAGGGAAGGGAATGGAGCTGGGGAAGGGGCTGGAGCAGCAGGAGCGGCTGAGGGAGCTGGGGGGGCTCAGCCTGGAGAAAAGGAGGCTCAGGGGGGACCTTCTGGCTCTGCAACCCCCTGACAGGAGGGGGGAGCTGGGGGGGATCGGGCTCTGCTCCCAGGGAACAAGGGACAGGATGAGGGGAAACAGCCTCAAGCTGTGCCAGAGGAAGTTTCAGTCAAATATTGGGAAAATTTCATCATGGAAGTGGTGGTCAGCTATTGGAACAGGCTGCCCAGAGCAGCGGTGAAGTCACCATCCCTGGAAGCATTTAAAAAAGGTGTAGGTGTGGCGCTTGTGGCCATGGGTTAGTGCTGGGATAATGGTTGGACTCGGTGATCGTAGAGGACTTTTGCAACCTAAACAATTCCATGATTTTAGGAAGGGCCCTATGCTCAGTAGGCAGCATGTGTGTCCCAGAGGGGTCCTGTGAAGCCCCATCCCTCCTGCTGAAGGGCTGTGCCCTGTGTTCTCTCCCCCCAGGTCTCTGGACAGAAAGCTGCAGCGACCGCTCCTGGGCAAGTCCCGGACGCTGCCCAGCATCCCACAGTCCCCGGTCCTGAGCAGGCTCCCCCTGCTCGACTCCACGGCCTACAGGGAGGAGATGCCGGAGCAGAAGCCCTACAAGAAGTGCTCGGCCTCTGACCACCAGAAAGGCTGCACGGTCCCTTCAGCCGGTGAGTTCTGCGGCACCGGGATGAGCCTCCCCCCCTTCCCACTGCAAAACCCCAGAGAACCTTCCCTGCTTCTCCAGGGGCATAAATAACACGTCCAGCTCCAGCCTAGGTGGGGTTTATCCTACTCCAAAACCAGCCCTTCTTGACAAACTTTTGGGTTTTTTTGCCCCTGGTTGGGCCTTTCTTTGAGCTTGGTACTTAAACCTCCCCATCCCTCGTATTATGGTGATGAAAAAGAAGAGTTGGATGTTGAAAGGCACCCCAGGTGGAGAGGTGATACCTGGAGCATTCTGCCTGGGGGTGGTGCTTGGATCTTTCTGCCTCTGGATGAGCTGCCTCTCCTGGCCACATGTGCCTGGGTGAGCTGCTCTCTCAGGAGCTCCTTGGCCTCTGCAACAGGCCCAAGTGCCTCTTTTCTGTGCCATGAAGTGGCTTCAGGGCACTCATAGATGGTCTCTGTCAGGAACAGTGGCAGGAGCATCTCAGTGTGCTCTTCCCACAGTCCTGGCCTTGGAGGTTTGTGAATGCTCCCCAGCCTGGCAGTGTGTGTTGGCCCTCAGTTCAGCTCTGAGGGTTTTTATCGTGTTCTTCTACTCTCATGCTGATCCTGATGAAATACTAATATGGTTGGACCAGCTGCTCTGAACAAGTTTATTGGCAAAACCGCTGGTGGCCAAAGTGTTTCAGTGCTTTTGGTGCCAGCAGGATCACGCTGGGACTATAAAAATAATGGGAAAAGGGATTATTAGCACTGAAACAAAGATAAGGCCTGCAAGCCAGGGCTGACAACCCAGCACTGAATAAAATCCTTATAAAACAGCTCCCTTCAAACAACACCCTTGGATTTTTTTATTTTTATGTTTTTTTAAGTCTAACCCGCTCACAGTTGGATCCCTGTGTTACCCAGCAGAGCAGCTGTCCAAACCATGGATTAATTTTAGTGCTTTGCAGGCTGCATTTTGTTTTGCGATGCTACTAATTCTCCCCAAAGTCGTGCACAGAGCAGATCTGGGATGCTGCTGAGCCCATCCTGCTGTGCTTGTCCTGGCAGAGCCCCTGGGTGTCCTGCAGCTCCTGAGCAACTGCTCTGCTGTGTTTGGGACCCACGTTTTTTCTTTCAGCCCATCAAATTGCTGGAGTGGGTCTTGGAATGGGAAGAATACCTGTAGTATTGTAGTAGCATCCACCACAAGGGATAGCATAGCACCCCCTCTGCAGGTCCCTGGTTGGTGTGCTGGTTGTTCCAGGGAGCTGTGCTGGAGGGAGAGGGAGAGAGGGAGAGGGAGGCTGGTGTAAGACCGTGGGGTCCCAGAGTGAGTCAGACCCACTGCAAACTGGTCAGCCTCTGCTGCAAGCACCTCCTCTCCTGTGAGGGGCTCGAACTCCATGGAACAGCCGTCCTGGAGCAAGCCCTGTGCACAGCCCTCCCTGCACAGCAGGAGTGAGGAAGGGCCCTGAGTTCACATAACAACGGTTCAGGATCTTGCTTTACTCCTGGCTGGAAGGTGCCAAGGATGCCAAGAGGAGGAGAAGGTTTAGGAAAACCCTTGTAGATTGGAAGGCTCCCTGCACAGCCAGAGCCTTGGATGAATGAATGAGGAGTTGTTTTCTGTCCAAATCCTCCCGTGTTATTTTTCTGGCTCAATTAGGAGCTGCTAATTAACTGCTCATGAAGGCTACCAGGATGCTGTCATGGAGGAGAAAAAGAAGGGATGGCACTGCAGGATGGGACGTCTGGGCAGCAGGACAGGAGAGGGGCAGCACGGGGCGAGTTAACAAGCCCCAGGATGCTGGCAAGGAAAACAGGATTCCCACAGGGAATTCCCACAGTTACAGCAGGGCTGCGGGGTGTCGGGAGAGAGAGGAAATGGAACAGGTTGCCCAGAGAAGCTGTGGCTGCCCCACCCCTTGGAAGTGTTCAAGGCCGGGTTGGACGGGGCTTGGAGCAACCTGGGCTAGTGGAAGGTGTCCCTGCCCATGGCAGGGGGTGGGATGAGATGGTCTGTAAGGTCCTTTCCAAGTCAAAACATCCCATGATTCTCTGATAAGTACCTTTTCTTAAAGAACTGGTGAATTTGCTTTGAGCAGGTGCCATCGCTCCCCATTTGAGGCAGGGGGACATGGCCAAAATGAGCTCGGGAAGAGGCTCATCCACAGGGACATGAGGTTTGGCAGGAGCAGGGCTGTCCGTGGGAGCTCATCTTCCTGGAGAGTTCACCACTCCATGGGGAGGAAACTGCACTCTGCCTCGCTGCTGTTTTGGGGGGCCACGAGCAGAGGAGTCACCAAGCAGGGTGGGAGAAGTGAGTGACGTGTGACATCCTCATCTGACCATCAGAACATGTTCCTCAGCCTTTTCCTTTGTGTCCCATGGTTCCAGTGTGTCAGTGCTGGAGGAGGGATGTGTCCTGTCACTCCATGGGAGGACACAGGAGATTGTCCTGCTGTGGCACCACAGCTCCTCTGCAGATCCTTGTGAGGGTACCAAGGTGTCTGGCGGGGAACTGGGGCCCCAAGGATGGACAGAAGAGCTGAGCCTGCGACTGCTGAGCCTGCCAGATCCTCTCCTCTCAAAAAAACCCTTCCTTTTCATTCAGAGACCGAGGCTGGGCTGGTGAACAGGTCTGGATGTCCTGTTGGTCTGGTTTTGGTTTTCCCCTTCAGGTAACCCATAACAGTGGTGTGGTCAGGTGGGACAGGCCCCAGGTTTTCCTTCTCCATCATATATCCTTCAACCCCTTGCCTGGAGCAGTGCTCCTGGATTAACCCCAAATCCTTATGGCCACAAGCCTGGGATATAGCAGGGGGAAGACAAGCACAAATGAGGCTTGATTGAACAGGGGCAGTGCCTGCCTCGTCCCAGCGATTATCCCTTGGGTGTCACACTGCAGTGTGCCAAGAGATTTCACACAGGCTGGTGGCACAGAGAAATGAGCTGCCTTTCACTTCTCATCCCTTCTTCTCCTGGGAAGTTTTAGGTGTGAGACTGAGAAAGACTCTCTGTTGCTCTCTATTCATCCTACAGCAGCAGGCAGGGGATTCTTCTCAGCCTTTGGCTGCCTGCAGCTCTCACCTGCAACTCTCACCTGCAACCCTCACCTGCAGCCTGCCCAGGGAAGTTGCTGCATGTGGTTTACATTCCTGATGCCTTGCAATTCCCACCTCTTGCACCTGGAAGGAGCAGACCACTCTGGAGCTCTTCCCTGCCTCCCCCCTTCCCTTGTCTGTCAGGCAACATGCAGAGCTCTTCAGGAGCTGGCTCTGTGCCCTGCTGTGGAGCTGGGAAGAAGCGAACTGATAGCAAGGTTGGCGTGAGTTTATTGGGAGTTTTGCCCATGGGAGGAAAGGAAAGAAGCCAAAAGGAAGCAGCTGGATTTGAGCTTAGACCAGGATCCTGGAACTAATTTTCCTAACGCTTGCAGGGATCATCCTGTCCATGCTCAAAGGAGGTACTGAAGAGGCACCAGGTCTGTCCTTGCTGCCTCCTTCATCCTTTGGTGTGTGTCCTCTCCACCACTTCAAATTCAGAGGGAAGAAAGGCTTTGCAGGAATCGTTGCTGTCAAGCCCAAGAGGATGTTTAGAAGACCTTTCAGAGGTGCCCATGTTGAGGGCACAGCTCTGGGTGCCAGAGGGGTGAGCAGCTCCAGGGCAGAAGAGCATGAGGATGGTTGGCCTCCAGGCTGTGGGTTTCTCCTTGTCCCTGGAATTTCCTCTCCAGTTTGGATGGGACACTAAACAACCTGATCTAGTGAGTGGCATCCCTGCCTATAGCAAGGGGGGTGGAACAAGATGAACTTTAAAGTCCCTTCCAACCCAAACCATCCTGTGATTCTATGACTTCTTGATGTTTCCCTTCTGACCATTCTGGGCTTGATCATTGATTTACTTGTTTGGCAGTAATCAGGAACAAGCTCCTTCAGCACACAGAAAATCCTTTTGGGGTAGACAAGGCTCTCTCCTGCAGTGGCTCCCAGGGAGGAGGGACCACAGTTTGGTGAGGATCACTCCTTGGGGAAGCCAGGGAGCAGCTCCTGGACTGTGCTGGAGGATGCAGCTCCTGTAGCTCCTTGGAGAGAGAAGAGACCAAGAGCAGCAAAATCCTTGGGAAACTGGAGTCAGTGAGATCAGATGTGACCCAGATGAGGCTTGAAACCCAACTCATCCTCGGGAGAGCTGTCCTGCACGGAGGAGAGGGTGTCCTCTCCCTTGTTCAGCACACAGCCTTGGACTCCCTCGCCCAGGGTGGCAGAGCAGGGGTGCCTGGGGCTGAGCACCCTGTGGGGCTGGGAGGGCACAGTCCTGGAGACAGAGGGTGGCACAGGCAGTGGCTGGGCCATTGCAGGTGAGCACGGGGGCACTGGGGCTGGTTCCTCCCTCCGTGTGTGATTTCCCTGCGTGGCGGGTGGGTCTCCTCCCGTTTCCTGCCGCGTTCCCGGGGCGATGCTGCCTCTGCCTCCCAGTCTGGATCTGCCTTCGATTGACGTGTTTGTGCGTTGAACAATCACAGCTTTCAAACAGCAGTTCCTGTGTTGTGTGAGGTGACATTTGGAGAGGAGCAGCAGCAGCTTATTAAATTGAAAGTAGGGGAGGAAAAAAACTGACAAAGTGCTCGGAGTGCTGTGCTCTGGGTTGCCTCTCTCATGGAATCACAGAATAGTTTGGGTTGGAAGGGACTTTAAACCTTATCTCATTCCAACCCCCTGCCATGGGCAGGGACATCTTCCATTATCCCAGGTTGCTCCAAACCCCATCCAACCTGGCCTTGGACACTACCAGGGATGGGGCAGCCACAGCTTCTCTGGACGACCTGTGCCAGGGCCTCACCAGCCTTACAGGGAAGAATTTCATCCTCATATCCCATCTAACCCTGCCCTCTGGCAATGTCAGTAGGTGGTTGCTCCTCTGGTGACTTGTAGTCTAGCCTGTGTCCCATCGTGTTCCATGTAAACCCCACAGCCTTCCTGGGTAAACTGGACTGGGGCTGGGTTTTACCTTAGGGCCATTATCTGCTTCAAATTCTGGAAGTGTTTTGCTCCTCAGCCCTGGAGTAGTGGGGTCATGGTTGTTTGTGCTCAGAGGTGCTGGGATTTTAGTAGTGAGACACTTGCCTTGGGAAGAGGCTGCAGGAGGGGCAGAGCCTCTGAAGACAACCCTGTGAGATGCACTTTTGGGCTGAAAATTGATAATTTTTCCAAGAATTGAACAAGAGGCTTTTATTGTTTGTTTGTCATGGCTTGAGCAGTGATTTTGGCTTAAGGGGGGAGGCAGGGCAAGCTCCAGATGTGAAGAAGAGCTTGGCAAGAAAAGCAGGCGGCATCCGAACTGAAGGGAGAAGAGTGGAGCGGTGATATTCTGGAGACATTTCCTGTTGTTTGATTGTTTTTCTCTTTTGTTGCAATGAAAATGTGGTCAGTCCTGCCCTGGGAGCACCAGCCTTGCGTGATGCTGCCTGTCCTCTACCACTGCCGCCACTGTCAGTGTCAGTGAGGTTTGTCCCCAGGCTCTCAGCCCTGCAGAGCTGCTGGGGACAGGCTGGTGGAGACAGGAGGTCTGGCTTCTATCCTTCATGTGGCTGTTGATTTGCTCCTGGCTGTGCCATAAAGGGTTTTTTTTCTGCAGCAAATCCTTTTGTAATTTGTAACATTTGTGGTGCCTCATTTTTCGCATACACAAAGCAAGATTTCAAGACCAGGTTGAGCAGGACTTGGAGCAACCTGGACTACTGGAAGGTGTCCCTGCCCGTGGCAGGGGGTGAAATGAGATGAGCTTTAAGATCCATTCCAACACAAACCATTCCATGATTCTAACTATATTTGACTGATCCCTGCCAGGAAGGTGTTGGGGGCTGTGGATAGGTGGGGCTGGGCACATTGGGAGCAGGGGCTCTTGCCTGGGGCAGGGGATACTCAGGGGTTTGCAGCAGGGATGTGCCCTCTGATCCCTCCCTGGGGAGTGGATCCCACAGCATCTGTACCCCAGGGCCTGCAGGTGGGTGTGGGATGGGATGCCCACTGAGCATCCCCCGAGGTGTGCTGGAGAGTAGGACATGTCCTGGGCTGTGGATCTGATGGGGTGGCATGTCCTTGTCCTCCCCAGGGGAGGCCTGGCGGCTGGAGGATGACTGCACGGACCCCCCCCGGGACCCCCAGCTGGGCACGGCGGTGGAGGACGCCCCGTTCAGCTACTTCCGCACCCGCTCCTTCTACATGAGGAAGAGCCTGTCCGTGGACAACCACCTGGGCTCCCTCAGCTATGCCGTGCACCCGGCAGAGACCAAGGCCGAGCGTGTCAAGACCAAGCTGCGGCGCCAATTCGTGAGTACTGGGGCCTGCCCCACCCCCATCACACACACACGGCTTCCCACAAACACCGACGGGGGGGAGAGCTGTTCTTATGGCCAACATTCCCAAAACAACAGACAGAGAGGCCGCTCCAGTGTGGTGGAGCACCTGGCAGTGGCAGCTCGAGTTTGCCCACACCGTGGCAGAGCCCCTCGGCCGAGGGGGTTCCTGGCTCCCTGATCTCGGTGGGCTGTCGCTGGCTCAGGGATGGCTGGTGCTCAGCCAGGTGAGGTGTGGGACAAGGGCACGGTCCCTGGGCTGTCCAAAGCATGGAACGAAGCTGAAAGTAGGAAACAAGCTTTCCTGTGCTCAGCCTCACATGCATGAAGAACTGCATCTTCCCAACGGTTTGTCCTGAGCCAACAGTGAGGGGCTGGGGCAACGACGAGCCAGCACTGAGTCCCTGGGGCAGCTCAGCCCTTCCTGGCCCTTTGGAGCATTCTGGTGGCCGGACAGCTGGGACACGCCAGGGCTACACCGCAGCTGCAGGAGCCTCTGATCAATGTTTAATGGGCTTTGCCTCTTCTCTTTCCCAGAGACACCCGATCCCGGGGTTTGTATGGCCTTGTCCTGCCTCGTTAGGGGCTTGGGGATGTAATGAGGGCTCGGGTGTCTCCGTGATGAAAAGCACTTGGTGTTGATTGGCAATGGGTGAGAGCATTGGTAGGGAGTGGGGGCCTGTGCACCCTGAGGTGCTGAGGCTGAGGGAGTGGGGCTCATCCTTCCCCAGGCTTTGCTCAGACACATCTGAAACCCCCGAAATCGCTGACGTTCCTCTAACCCAGAGGAGGGGCTGGTCCTCCTCTGGAGCTGCTCCTGCTGTGCCTGGGCTGCGTCGCTGCTGGACAGTGTGAGTCTGGGGGCTCTCCCTCCCTGCTTGTGCTTGGGTGGATCATTGGATGTAATGCTGCTTTTTCCCCCGGAGGACAGTTCCACCCTCGAAGCGTGTTGGTGGCAGCAGTGGGTGCTGTGGGGGTGAGTCTGGGCGAGCTGGTCACGACCCAGGCACTGCCAGTGAACCATCTCTGTGGGAGCTGCTGCCTTGGCTCGGGAAGCAGGTGAAAGCTCAGGGATGGAGATGAGTGGCTGAAAGATGCTGGAGCTGTTCAAGCTGAGGCGGCCCTGCTGTGGGGTAAGACAATGTCTGCTTTGTCTGTCTGCCTGAGTCTGCGGCCCCAGGTGCACCCAGCACAGCGGGAGGGACAGGAGGGCACTGGGACACTGGGGACCATTCCTCTTGCAGGGATGTTTTTTCAGTATCTCCTTGGGACTTGTTCCCCATGGCCTCCCTTCTGCACGTGTGGAAGCCCTTGGACTCTCAGCACAGTGTCCTGGTGCCTACAGAGAGGTGGGTTCTGCCCTGCCCTGTGGAGCAGCCCCCTGCCCCTGCCCGCTCGATGCCATCCCAGCACCTCTCAGTGCTGTCTGTGGCCCATTTGATTTGACCTTCGAGTTCCTCAGGTTTTGGGGACCTTTAGCTTTCTTCAGTGTATCCCTGGAGCTGAGTGTTCCTCAAGGAACAGAGTAGGACTTCTATAGGGTGTGGATTTTTTTTTTTCCCCTGCTACATCATTTCTGGTTCATTCTGACAGGTAAAAGCTGTGGTTGCTGTAGGCTTGGCTATGGTCTCTGACCTTGTGAGACCTGCTGAGAAAAACAGACTCATCCTACTTGGCAAGGGCATCCTCAGGACCCTTCAGAGGAGTCCTGGGCAGAAAGTGTGGAGGAAGGTGAGCTGATAACCCTTACTGAGGCTTGGGCCAGTACAGGACCAGCATTCCCCACACAGCTCCAGAACCTGGTTTGTAAGATGAAAGTAAAGGTCCTGCCAACCTGGGGAAGTTGTTTCCTAGAGCAGTTCTGGGCTCTGTGTCCTCCCAGGGCTGGGTAGTCACCTTCCATCTCCATACTGGAGGTGTTACAGCTTCCCCTGGGTCCGTGTTGTGCCCTCATCCTGCCTGGCACCTGCTCTGCCCAGCCCTGGCTGGTGGAGGAATCGATGCCAGGGGGGATCCACTCTCCTCATGCCTGGCAGAGCACGCACAGGAGAGAGCATGATTTGCCTTTTCCCACTGGCTCATCTGGGACCTTTAGGAAAGTCCATGTTTAAAACTGGATTCATTTTTCCGGGCTGTTGCACTTGCCCAGCCTGTAACACTGATTCCTGGCTTTGCTCTTTCCCTGCTGACAGTCTGAACCACCTTTGCCATGCGATGTGGCTGCTCGGCTTCATTTTCACATTCCCCAAAAATAGAATTTTGGGAATTGCTGAGTGAGGGGGGAGGCTCCTGAGGCTTTGGGTGGGCAGCAGGGACCCTACGCTGGCAGGATGGATGGAGACAGGGCAGAGCTATTGCCCCCATGAATCCAGTGCTGTGTGGCACATCTCAAATCTCACATCATCAGGCTCTGCCTAACGAAGGTTTCGCATGCTGGTCATGGACATCTGAGCTTGTTGAAGGGAGAATTTATTACAGCTTGTGTGAAAACACTGGAGTCTGGCCTCCCTGCATCCCTGCATGTGGAGAGCTGGATGCTGCTGGGGCTGCTGAGGTGCAGAGGGAGCACCTGCAAATCCTGCCTGGCCCCGTTGTCCTGGAGCAGCCGCCCTTCCCGTGTCTGCCGAAGCCCAGCACCCCTGCCTGCCTCCCAGAGCACCGTGCAGGGTGGATTTCCTCCACCCCCCCATGGTGACATGTGTCTGCGGTCCCACTCTGGTGTGTGATGGATCTGCATGTACAGATTACTGGAATTTGCATAATTTGAATTTTAAATGAATTCCAATTTTTGTGATTGTCAGGACTAGTTTTCTTTCTAATAAGCCTTTCCTTTTAGCTCCTCCAAGGCCCGTAGTGCTGTCAGCGATCCCGCCCTGGAGACAGAGGAGCAGTTGATTGCTTTTGACACCTGTCTCTCACACGGATCCCTGGCCTTGTCCCAGTCACTCCGGCTGTGATGGAGACATGACCAGGCTGGGACTGTGCTCCGAGACCTTGGTGTGTTGTTTGGGGTCACTCGGGCATGGCAAGGGCCTGGTTTGGGTTTTGTGCCCTGCTGGCTCTGAGACGGGCAAAGAGGAGCAGGGAGGGGACCTTCTGCAGTGTCCCTTGCCCAGGGGCAGGAGGAGAGTGACATGGCTGAGTTACAGACTGTGCTGATCTCCTTGTCTTCGCGGGAGAACTGATCATTAAAGGCAGAATTAACCCTGTTAAACTCAGCATTAACCTCACAGAGCATTAAAGGAGGTCACTAGGCCTGAGTCACTGTCTGTGGTGGCTGCAGGGACAGTCAGTGCAGATCGCAGCAGGGCTCTGAGGGGATGTAGGCTCTTCCCTCTTCCCCTGGGGAGTTTGAAGGTCTCTGTATCTAGGCCAGTCATTCTGGCATTGCCCACTGACTTTGTGACATTATAAGGAAACCTTTCAGCCTGATGGCACAGATCCTGCTGCCTCTGGAAGAGGAGGAGCCAGTGGTGCCCAGGGTCCCACCACCTGGATTTGAGGTCTCTATCCTGACCCCCCAGCTCCTCCCAAACTACATGCTGCTCCCTGTGCACGAGGGAGGAGTTGGCCAGTTTGTGCAGGGGAGATGGAGCAGATCAACCCTTGGCATTGCCATGGCATCCCTGGTGCTGCCCCAGCTGCACTTGTGCTTGCTGTACTTCCTCTGTTTTACAAGTAGGTGACTCAAGGTTGTGTTGCTTCCCTGACTCTGCACTAATTAACTTGACTCTGCGCTCTCATGCACTAATTTATTTTTTAATCATCATTATTTTTTGGGTAGTATTTTTCCAGGCAGTGATTCTGATATGAAATGTCTGTGCCCTGCAGGTAACACTTAGAGCACTGTTTGTCTTGGGAGCTCTACAGATGAGCTGAGCAGAGGTAATCCCTGCCTTACAAAGCCATGATGAAGGAGGAAAGGCAAACCGGGATGGTAGAGCCTGGGCAAGGGGGGCAGCGAGGGGAGGAACTCACTGTGTGGCAGAAACTTGATCACACCTGGTGCTCACTGGAGTCACTCACAGGGACTGGGCTGGCATTGGCTGACATGTACCTGTCCAGGTTTTCCTATTCCCATGAATAATGATCAACCCAGAAATGCCTCCTGTTGCTGGTGGTCACTGTAGTAATATTGGGGAGCACATGGGTCAGTGCAGAAACCTCCTCACCCCAGAGCAGCACCAATCCGTGGGATGTGAATATCCCAGTCTGGGCTTTTGGTGCCAGCTGAGCTGGGCAGAGCCAGAGACCTAGTAGGACATTGGTAGAACTCCACTCTGCTTTATCCCAATGGTTTGGTCTCGTTCCTAAGTGTGCAGGGACTTCCCAAGTCTGTGGGGTGCAGCCATTTGTCTCCTGTATGCAGCCAGTGCTGGAGGCTTTGGCATGATGCTTTGGTGACAGTGAAGTTGGTTACCTGCTGTAACCCCACCGGTACCAGTGAAATCCTAGCTCTCTCCTTGCTGTTGGATTCTGTTCTGACACTGCTACAAACCTGGTTTCAGAAAGTGTCAGCAAACAGCCAGAAAATGCTTGGCTGTGCCTGTAGTTCAGTGTGACAAAAAGAAATAATAATAATAAAAAATTAGAATCATAGAGTCCCAGAATGGTTTGGGTTGGAAGGACCCTTAAAAACGATCTCATTCTACCCTCCTGCCATGAGCAGGGACACCTTTCACTATCCCAGGTTGCTCCAAGCCCTGTCCAGCCTGGCCTTGGACACTTCCAGGGATGGGGCAGGCACAGCTGCTCTGGGCTGAACAAATGCCTGTGCAAGAGACAGGTCAGCTGTGCTTGGTGGGGAGGTGGAGCAGAGCGGTGGGTCTCCCTGGATCCACGTACACACTGCCCCAGCCTCCTGAGCAGAATGGCAGCGAGTGCCTGAAGGAGGTGGGTGCAAAGGCAGGTGAAGGATGAGCTCTGTGTATCACTCCCTGGGCCCAGCCCCTCCCTGTCACATTGCTCATTTTCTGACTGTTGTTCATTGAGTATTTAAAAAAACCCAACAACCTGATAAATAATGTGATGTTGGAGACAGAGAGCAGCTCATTCCCCTGAGAGCAGGGAAGAGGCTCCCTGTGAATCACCCCACTTTGCAAATTAGTGTGGGAGTGAACAGGCCCAGCGATGCTCCAAACACAGACCTACCCGGCTCATTTCTTTGGTGAACGTGGTTTTATTTCCAACAGCAGCTTGTGACGTCCCAGCAGGTTCTTTTTGGTGGCTGTAGTAAAGCAGGGATGGCTTGGGAAAAGGAGAGTGTGCTCTCAGCATTCCCACACAAAGGGAGATGTCTCCTGTTGGAGGAATTAGGAATTAGAGAGGCAGATTGTGAGGATCACTCCAAGCTGGGCTGGTTCTGTTGGGGTTTGGGACAGTGTGATACATCCCACTTGGGCAAAGCCAAGCTGGGGCCAGGTATCTGTGACAAACAGCATGGACTGGCTGAGCTGGGGCGGGTGAAGCCTCTCCTGTTTGCTGTCAGTGATGTGGGCCCGGTGCTGGGCAGGGTGAGAGCACAAGGCTCTACAATAAACACACAGGAACTGTGGGACCCTGAGCTTGAAACTGGAAGGGTTTTTTTGCTGAGGACTACTTTGGGTTTGATTTCAGTGCTGCTGTTGCGAGGTGGGTACTAGTGAGAACTACATATAATTTTCCAGGGCTTTCCCAAGAAAATATGCAGGCTAGCTTCGGTTCTTTCCAAATAACTTATGCAAAGTATCATGAAAGAACCTCTAGATTAAAAATACAATCACAATGAAAACCCAGCACGATCTCCCTGCAAACCTGCAGTGATTGCTCCCTCTGCTGGCTTTGCTTTGGGGAGGAGAGCCTGGGTCGGGCTGCACAGGGCTGGGGATGCTGTGGGGCACGAGGAGGTGGTGGAGGGAGCATCCTACGGATTGTCAGAGGTAAAAGCAGTAGCTTCAACAAATCCAACTGCAGGGTCCTGCACTGGGGCCGGGGCAATCACAAGCACAAGTACAGGCAGAGACTGGATCAAGAGCAGCCCTGAGGAGAAAGACTTGGGTGTTGGTGGGTGAGGGGCTGGACATGCCCCGGCCGTGTGTGCTGGGACCCAGAAACCCCCCGTGCCCTGCGCTGATCCCACAGCGTGGGCAGCAGGGGAGGGGGGATTCTGCCCCTCTGCCCCCTCAGGTGAGACCCCCCTGCAGAGCTGCCTCCAGATATGGGGGAACCAACAGCACAAGGACGTGGAGCTGCTGGAGAGAGTCCAGAGGAGGCCACGGAGATGCTCCAAGGGCTGGAGCCCCTCTGCTCTGGAGCCAGGCTGGGAGAGCTGGGGGGGTTCACCTGGAGAGGAGAAGGCTCCAGGGAGACCTGAGAGCCCCTTGCAGGGCCTAAAGGGGCTCCAAGAGAGCTGGAGAGGGACTTGGGACAAGGGATGGAGGGACAGGCCAAGGGGGAATGGCTTCCCACTGCCAGAGGGCAGGGTTAGATGGGATATTGGGAAGGAATTGTTGGCTGTGAGGGTGGTAAGGCCCTGGCACAGGTTGCCCAGAGAAGCTGTGGCTGCCCCATCCCTGGAAGTGTCCAAGGTCAGGTTGGATGGGGTTTGGATTCACCTGGTCTAGTGGAAGGTGTCCCTGCCCATGGCAGGGAGTGGAATGAGATGAGCTTTGAGGTCCCTTCCAGCCCAAACCATTCCATGATTCTCTGAAGTTTCCAGCCTCTGATGCATTAACGTTTTGTTTCTTCACGAGGAACATCAAATGCTCAGAGAGCAGCAGGGCTGAGGAGGAGGAGAGCAGAGTCCTTTGCCAACTTCCAGTTTTACTCTACTTCTTCAAGGAAGACTTGCCAAAAATGTGCACCGTGTCCTTTGGTATGTGAAGTTTGTGTGAAAGAAAAAAATAACCACAGTAATTTAAAATAAGTGAGACACTATTTTTGTGAGCTGGTGGGTTCCTCCTCCTCCTCAGGACTGGAGTCTCACAGCGTGAAACTCAAACGAGTTTTTGGGTGGGAGCTGCAGCCTGGGCGGGGTCTTGGCAGCGCAGGGTGGGCTGGGGATGCTTTGGGCTGCAGCCAGCGATGGTCCATCTGCGTGGAAAACCAAACGCTTTTGGATGCCTTGATCCTGCTGAGCGCACAAAGACTTGTGCTGGCGGGGCCCAGAGCAGGTTTGGTTGGGGTGAGGAGGTGCCTCTCCCAGTACAGCTTCTCCTCCTTTGGCTGGCTGTCCCCTCCCAACAGCTGGCTGTGATGGTGACAGTGGCCACACGTCGGCTGCCCAGATCCTTCCTGGCCTCTGTATCCATCCAGGCCCTGGCTTCTGGGGTTGTTCCTCTTAATCCCAAAGTGCACACTCTGGTGAGTTTTGTCATCCTGATTTCCTTTTCTTCCGTGGTTTAACCACAAGAACGGCTTTGTGATGGCAGGTCCCTGGATCCAGCCTGGTCACTGCTCAGACCATGTCCCATCCTCTGCTGACTGTGGGGCCTCTTGGTCCTCCTGCAGACCTTCCTTTTGTGTCCCTTGGAGATCTGCTCTTCTGCTCTTCCTCTCGAGCATCTTGCTCTTGCTTTCCCAGATCTCAGACAGCAAATCTGTTGTAGTCTGTCCTCTTAGACTCACAGTCTTTGGGTTTTCCTGATGTGAGGGAGGCAGGTGCCCCAGGTTCATGAGCAAATGCTGCAATCCCCAGATGTCTTTCATTAGCCATTGGAGCGTGCCAGCGAAGGGAGTACTTTGACAACCTGAGGTTTAAATGCTTCAGAGCACTTTCCCTGCAAGCAAATTCATACAGGGAGGTGCTTGTACCTGAATAAGCCCTTTGGGACACCCTCTGTGGCTTCATAGAGACTCAAGGATCTGGCAAGTGGATTCAGCTGCAGGCCTGGGAGCATTTGAGTGTAGTGCTATGTGGAGGTGGCACTTGGTGTGTGCTGGATGCCATCAGCTGGCTGCTGCAAACCTCTCCAGGAGCAGCCTGCCTGGGTTGCTGGATAAATCACCAGTGGGCTGTAAAGAATTTTTTTCCTTTAGAAAGCATGGAGCTGTGAGATGCAGTAGCAGCTGTGTGCTGCGAGAGGTCTCTGCAGCACAGCACTTTGTGCACCCAGCACAGAGCGGCTGCTCCGGCTCCTCTCACCACCCCTGGATGAAGTGCTTCGTTTTACCTACCCCTGCTCTCACTGGAGAGCTCTGAGTTCTCAGCCTCTAAATCATGGGATCTCATACTGGTTGGGGTTGGAAGGGATCTTAAAGCTCATCTTGTTCCATGGGCAGGGACACCTTCCACTAGACCAGGTGAATCCAAATCCCGTCCAACCTGACCTTGGACATTTCTAGGGATGGGGCAGCCACAGCTTCTCTGGGCAACCTGTGCCAGGGCCTCCCCACCCTCACAGGGAACAATTTCTAACCCTGCCCTCTGGCAGTGGGAAGCCATTCCCCCTTGCCCTGTCTGTCCAGGCCCTTGTCCAAAGTCCCTTTCCATCTGTCTCGTACCTCAGTCTCCCCACTCCTTGCACTTTGGAGCCTGTGGAAAACTACCAGAGCTCCCCAAAGCACGGGGGGGGTCACGGTGTCAGCACGTGGTGGCCACATCTGACTGTCCTTCATTAGTGATGCTGTCAGGGCTCTGTGCTCTCCCTGCCCTGCAGCCAACACTTGGCTCTTTGCTGCATCCACTTTCTAGGGTGACCTGTGACCGGGGTGAGTGGTGGGACGTGACCCTGGTGCTCCCTGGGCGTGCTCATCCTGCTGCAGGTTCTTGGGTCCCAACACCTCCTGCAGGGTTTGCTGCCTGCTGGGTGTTGCTGGATCTTACAAAATCATGAAATCACAGAATGTGCTGAGTTGGAAGTGACCCACAAGGATTGTCCAATCCAACCCTCACCCCTGCACAGGCCCATCCCCAACAGTCCCACCCTGTGCCCCACAGGATCATCCAAACCCTCCTGGAGCTCTGGCAGCCTTGGTGCTGTGCCCACTGCCCTGGGGAGCCTGGTCAGTGCCCAACCACCCTCGGGGGGAAGAACCTTTTCCTGAGATCCAACCTGACCCTGCCCTGGCACAGCTCCAGCCATTCCCTGGGTGCTGTCCCTGGTCCCCCCAGAGCAGAGCTCAGTCCCTGCCCCTCCTCTGCCCCTGCCCAGGCAGTTGGAACTGCAGTGAGGTCTCCCCTCAGTCTCCTCCAGCTGAACACACCAAGTGCCCTCAGTGTCCTCACACAGCTTCAAATCAAGGCCCTTCCCCATCCTCGTTGCCTCCTTTGGACGCTCTCTAATGGCTCAATATCTTCCTTATATCCCAGCTGAGGAGGGAGTGACTTTGGGGGATGTTGTTACAGACCAGAACCCACACCTGAGCAGAGGTTTTTCTGGCCCACAGATGGCCTTACCTGCCTCTCCCTGCAGCTCCCATGGCAGAGCTGATCTTCAGCAGCTTCCCTGGCAATGCAGTGTGTGAGGACAGCTGCCACCCTGCCTCACGGGATGCTGGCACGGACAGGGGAGAGCTGATGTGTCCAACTTGTGTTGCCATGTGTCTCCTTTCCCCCTCTGTGCATCAGTGCCCACCCTGGCACATGGGAACATACTGACAATGTGAGGTTTGTCTGGGCATGATCTTGAGCTGGTTGAGCTCCTTGGGGAAGGCTGACAGTGGAAGGCAGAAGGTCCAGTGGAGACTGAGGATGGGGAAAGTTCTCTGCCATCACAGGGTCCCTGGCAGGGTCTCCACAGGTTCTCTCCCTCACCAAGAGGCTCGTGGTTATGTCTGACACTTCCCAAGGAGCACAGCGAGGTGGAGGCTCTGGGAAGGAGCTGGCAGTGATCTCAAAGGGGATGTTGGGGCTGGAGATTAAGTGGAGCATTTCCGGTGGGAAAGCTGATGTCTGGGCTCAGGTGTCACCTCACTTTGACAGCAACAACAGCCCCGTTGCAGTTGGGAAGGATGGAAAAAGAAAGGAACCTGAAACCTAAGAGCTGTTTTGCTATTTACTTTGGTTCTGTTTTTACTCCAAGAATAGAAACAAAGACGATGGATTTGCATCACCAGGAGCAACTTGAGGAGGGAGGAGGAAGCGATGGGGCCTCATTAGTGGCAGGAATGTGCTGGCAAGAGGAGGACCTTGGTGACAGGGAGGTGGTTTGACCTGGGGGTTCCTATTAGCATTTGGTTCGTCTTACTTGTGTTTTATTTTTTTAATGACCAGTTTGTGAGGTTCAACAAGCAGAGCCTTGTCTCCACAAGGGAGCACTGGCAGAGAGAGCCCAGGGTGTAGCACAGAGGAAGGTGCCCTTGGAGGTGCCCCAGTTGCATAGTCAGGTCTTGATCTCCTGGAAAGAAAAGGAGATTTATCTCCCTCTATTTAGAGGGCTTTGCATGTTACATGTAAAGCTGTTCTTCCTCGTTCCAGCTGCTGCAGTGGCATCTCCGGTCTGAGCCTGGTCACACCAGAGGACTCAGAAAGCAGTGGGATGGTGATGGGGTTGCTGTGAGACCTTCAGCCCTGCTGACCCTCACCCTGGGGGAGGAAGGGCTGGGGTGGATGCTGTGGCTGAGGAGCTCCTGATTCCTCGTTTCATGGCAAGGGCCGTGCTTGCTGCCAGGCTGATGAATGTGTCCTTGCTGAAGCCTCCAAGCAGCCCAGGAGAAGGTGACCTGGCACCCAGGAGCAACTGGCAGGGTAACAGAAAGGCAGAATGATGTTTTTGTGGGGTGAGAACTTCCCTCTGTTTCTTTGGCTGTTACAGAGGTGTCCAAGTGCCAGCATGATAACATTCAACTTCTGGATCTTCCTGTTCCCTGACAGCAGAAATGTTCCACTTTGTGCTAAGTTTCAGCACTTGTGGACACTTTGAGGAAAGCAGCATGAAACTGCTGTCTTGGAATGACCCTGTGGGCTTCCAGTTTCTCTGTGCGCTGATGTGGTCCTGGGAAGACCCTACATGCTCCCAGTTTCTTCATGAGGTTTTGGGGTCCTGACACTCTTGTCTAGGCCTCTGTTACCTCCTGGGGAAGAGAGGGAGGAAACTGGTTGCTGGTGCAGAGCAGATAAGGAGCTCCATGTAAGGAAGCCCCACGGGACATTGATAGGGCCGTGCTGGACCTGGGCCTTGGTTCAACTCCTGCTGCCTTCCCCCGTGGCAATAACTGCATTGCCTGGTGAGGAGGGGCCACACGTGTGGTCTGTGATTTACCTGGGCTGCAGGGGAGCACGTGCCCAGCCCGGCTGGGGCTCCTGCTTCTTCCTCTCTGCAGCGGGGGGGATCATTCCCTTTCAGTAGTTGGCCTCTGTGTCTTTATGGGTGGGTTCCTCTTCCAGGCCTGAAAGTCAACAGCAAACCCTGTCCAAAGCTTGACTGGTTCATGCAGCTTTTTGTTCAGATGACCATTTACTGTTCCTTGTGGCCAGCAGGTACCCCTGGTGAGCATCTATGGCATCAGCTCTGGAGCAATAGGATGTGCAGTGGCTGCTTGGGTGGGAGGGTGGAGCATTGGCTGCCCCAAAAAGTAGGGAAAATAGAGTCCCAGTGCCTGGTCTGAGAGGGGGCTTGTTCTGACTGTGGGCCTGTGCTTGCTGTGGAAAGGCACCAGGCCCTTTGCACTGGGATCGAGCCTTGTGATGCTCCAGGAGGAACACACAAACCACACAGTTCCCTGGGAGACTTTCTGTTGTTGAACTTGTTTTTCCTCATGGGGAGGATTTGGACAGGAAGCAGGAGGGGTGCTAGAGAGTCCTAGAGGGATTCGGGTGAATCCAGCCTTTCCCCCAGACCTCTGGCTGCCCTGTGGCTCTGGTGTGCTCTTACCACATGTTTCAGGGTGACAATTTGTTCATCTCACTTCTGGAAAGCACTGGAACAGGCTGCCTGGAGAGGGTGTGGAGTCTCCCTCACTGGGGGTATTCAAACCCCCCCCGAACACAATCCTGTGCCATGTGCTCTGGGATGACCCTACTTGAGCAGGGAGATTGGACCAGGTGACCCCTCCAGTGGTTCTTCCAACCTGAACCATTCTGGGATTCTGTGACAATGCTGGTGGTCTGATACAGCATTCCCAGCCTTTCTGCACTGAGCCTGTGAGGAGGCATCTTCTCAGGGAGGTGTAGGCCCTTCTGCCATCCTTCCATCTTCTTCCTCAGGGGGCATTGACACCAGAGAGCCTTTTGATGTGATTACACATTGCCTAGTAAATCAGCAAAGCTGCTTTGTCATCTGAGAAGTTGAGTGGGGAAACTGCAAATCTTCAACTGGGGCATTGCTGTGAGTGAATTAATAACTGGAGCATCCTTGGGCATGGCCTGCTCTGAGTCTGTCCGACAGGACACACCGAGCCAGAGACTGAGCACCATGTGACAGGAGCTCTGCCAGCTCTGCCAGCTCCTGGGGCTCATGCACTGATTTAACACCAAACTGGTTTTAGTTTCCAACATGTTCAGCAGATCAAAGTGTTTTCCTTCCCTACCCATGGCCACAGGCATCCACAGATGACACCGCCGAGCTCCATGGTCTGCGGTGCCTGACCTCCCTCTGGGGGTGTCTGTCCTCCCTCTGGGGTTGTGTGTCCAGTCAGGGTCCTGCTTTTTGAGTACCCTTTTCTTGCTTTCAGTGGTGACTGAGAATGCTGAGCTCCAGCCATCTGTCTGTTTGGGCTGGATTTTCAGGGCAATCCTCCAGGACTGTGGTGTGGTGAGGTAGATGTGCCCCAGCACATGTGCCTGTGGGGTATGGATGGACCTGTTCAGTTTTGGAGCGTTGCTTTCAGCTTTACAAGGGTGAGCTGCTCTTTTCAGGCCTGCAGCCCTTGAGACAGTGACAGGCTCAGCTTTGTCTGGGGTTGGGCTTTGAGCCCTTGTGGGAGCAGCAGATTGGGATGGGCTGTGCTTGGCACCCGCAGTCCCTCTGGTGCTTGTCCATCCTGCTGGTGCCACTACAGTTGGGTTTGGTTTGTGCTCCTTGTTTTCTGTGTGTGCCCCATCATGGGGTTATGGGTCTGACAAAAGCCCAGGTGCCTGTCTTGGAGGAGCATCAGTGGAGCTGGGAGAGCCACCGGGAGCCCGAGTATACTGCAAATGCTTTACTGTGGAAATTAATGACCTTGCTGAGAAAAGGCTGATTTTTCATCCTGGGAAGGAAATAAGTGAGGAAGTTACTGTCACAGAGTGGTGAGGAAACTCAGTAAAGCGGTCTGGGAGCGTCCCAGGGCAGAATCACAGAAACATAGAATCTTCTGAGTGGGAAGGGACCCACAAGGATCATTGAGTTCAACTCCTGGCCCTGCACAGGACACCCCAACAATCCCATCCCATGCCTGAGAGTGTTGTCCAAATACTCCCCGAACTCTGAAAACCTGGGAAAGAGCAGAGGGTGGGATCCATCTCTGTTCATCCTGCAGGAGCCCCTGCCTGTGGAACTGAGAAGTGGCTCCTTCATCCCCAGCTGGCACAGAACGACAATAACTCCCTGCCCTGCTCATCCTCCCGGCCACCCCACCTGTAGCCCCAGCTGGAGGTGATGGGACCCTGGCAGAGAGTGCAGGGGGCAAGGCTCAGGTTTATTTTAAACCATGTGCACAAGGTCCTTGGTTGCTGTGAGTTGGTGTGGGGCTGCAGGACACTCAAAAGTGACACACAGCTCAAAGCCTGGTCTAAATATTTTTAATTACCCTGCATTTGGAGACCTTTTACAAACAGAAAGTGACAAGCCATCTCTTTTCTGTGGTCTTGGCCACAGAAAAATATTTAGATCAGCAGCAAGGCAAGTAATCTTGGTCCAGGGCTTTACTTTGAAGGTTCTTTTTGCATAGGGTTGATCTTTCTTTAGTCTTGGTTTTGTTTAGGAGTTCCCATCATAGGCAGACTCGGACCCTCACACCCTCGGACGTGTCTCCTTTCTCCAGGACCATCCAACACCCCCACAGGCATCGCTCCCCCTTCCCAAAAAGTTATTGTTCCTAGAAAGCAGAGCAGCGCTGCTGGAATGTTAATTGGGGGAAGTGAATAACCAGGGCTCCCCTCTCCCCTTCCCCAGCCCCCTCTTAACAAGCAAATTGCATTTATTTAGTCATTGAAGGCCCTGTCTCTCCTCCCCTGGGCAGACTGAAGTGTCCATTGTGCAGCCCCACATTGGGATTTGCTGCCATTTGTTCGAGGAATTTTTTTTTTAAGAAAGGCAATTTTTAAGGAGGGTGGGGGGCACAACACCCCTTTCTCTCTTGCTGCAGGGAGAGATGAGTTGTGGTGGGCAGAGGTGGGCACGGGAGTGGGTTTGTCACTGGTGCCGTTCCCACAGTCACTCAGGCTTCACTCACCTTTCCTTGTCAGCCTCATGGAGGAGGCAGGGAATGTGAAACCCAGCCTGTGTCTGCAGTGGGAAGCGAATCCATCGTGCCTTGCTGTGTGCTCAGGGTGCTGCTCCCTGCCAGCCCTGGGGCCCTGCTCCCCAGCCCATCAGCCCAGCCCAGTTGGTGGCACTGGCAGGGCTGTGGCTGAGCCTGTGCTCAGCTTGATGGGAAGAGGTTTTCCGGGCAAGAGTGAGGCTTTGAAGCCATCCCTGCAAACCCACTAGAAGCTGCTGAGCTGGCCCAGGGGGATTGTGGGTTTGTATCTTGTGTTGCTCCGTGGTGAGAGCTCCATCGAGCACAGCCCGAGGCCCAGCCCAGCCTGGGCTCTGGTTTGTGGCCGAGATTATGGTTTCCACAGATGTGCAGAGCTGGCTGGGGGCCCCCGGCTGGGCTGGGGCAAGGGCAGTCCCCAATATTTTTGTTTTCCTGCTCACTGGGCTTTGGATTTACCAGTTGAACCACTGGATGGGTTTTAGAATCAGGATCATAGAATGGTTTGGTTTGGAAGGGAAGTAAAAGCTCATCCCATTCCATCCCCTGCCATGGGCAGGGACACCTTCCGCTATTCCAGGTTGCTCCAAACCCCATCCAACCTGGTGCTGGACATTTCCAGGGATGGGGCAGCCACAGCTTCTCTGGGCAACCTGTGCCATCACTTCCAGGCAAACGATAATCCAGATCAAATGAATAATTCTACCAAGTGATTAAAGTAAAAACAGGTAATTCTGCAGAGATAGCATTGGGTTGAAAACTGAGGGCTCAGTCCCAAATCTCTGCCACAAAGCCCTGCAGGATTTCAGGCCCTTGGAAGGCAAATTCCCCATGTTTTGTGCTGACTTTAGGCAAGCAGACCTGGAAGTGAGGAGCACTGCACGGCTCCCAGCGGCACCAGAGGGATGGTTTGTGCTGGGCTGATGCTCAGCCCCGTCTCATGCCCTTTTCATAGAATCCCAGAATATGCCAAGTTGGAAGGGACCCACAAGGATCATTCAGTCCAACTTCTTGCCCTGCACAGACACCCCAACAATCCCACTCTGGCCCTGAGAGTGTTGTCCAAATGCTCCTTGAGCTCTGGCAGCTTTGGTGCTGTGTCCAGTGCCCTGGGGAACCTGTTCAGTGCCCAACCACACTCTGGGGGAAGAACCTTTTCCTGAGATCCAACCTGACCCTGCCCTGACACAGCTCCAGCCATTCCCTGGATCCTGTCCCTGGTCACAGAGAGCAGAGATCAGAGCTGCCCCTCCACTGCCCCTCCTGAGGAAGCTGCAGACTGTGATGAGATTCCTTCTGCAAATCAACTCTCTGGAAGCTCTGGATAGCTCCTGCTTCCCAGCTCTCTTTTTCAGATGGCAGACAGTGCTTTGCACTGATGGGTATCTCTTGCTGCCTGCCCCATGTCCAGTTGCTCACCAGCTTTGTAGCACCTGAATGTGCAGAAAACCCCTCAGAGCAGCAGAAGGCAGGTGTTGGATGCTGAGCCTGCTTGGTGGCAGCAGCTCTGCAGGACCCCTCTTGGACTGGTGTTTGATGTTAAGTGTAACAGCATCGGTGCCTGCGTGGGAACTCGCACCCCCTCCCTTGGGTGTGCACCCCCCCTGCACACTGGGGTCACCCCTGTGCTCTGCTTGCTCGAGGTTCATACAAAGGGAGCCATGTCCCATCTTTTCCATAGGTTAGACCCCATGTTTTCCCTTCCCAGCTCCCTGCTCGAGTGCCCGTGCAGCTCCAGCCGCTCTCTGTGCCTCTCGTTCCCCCCAGCCCTTGCCTCTGCTCACTCTCCCTTACTTCTCCTCCTCTCCTCTCCTGTTCACTCTCCTCCTGCAGCTGGGAGAAGCTTTGCTGGGGTAGGGAGAGGTGCAGGCTGGCACTGCCATGTCTGGGAGTCAATGGGAGAGGCACCGTGGTGGCAGGAGGAGGTGGCAGGTCCTGGCTTTACCCATCCCCTCCTTTTTTCAGTGCAAAGGAGGGCGAGCAGCAGCTGAACCAGACCAAATTCTGGGTGTCTCTGTTGCATTTGGAGACTCTTTGTTGCCCATGTGTTGCTGATTTGTATATTCATGATTAAACCTGCAGCTGTCCAGCACCAGGAGGATTTGGGATGAATGACAATGACAAGAGACAAGGTCTTTACAAATAAAGTAATCATTTCTCCCTGCACTTCTCATTCATCCCCTTTCAAAGGGTCTCTGTGTGACGCAGATTTGCTGCACTTTGATGCTGGGACTGCGAGGAGGTGTCTGGATCTTGCAGCCCCCCTTTATTCCCATGGCAGCCGTGGGTGTGATGACGTGGGAGGAAGGGGCAGTGTGTTAAATGCTCTGATAGTTTCTAATGGTGTCAAAGTCTGCCATTTAAATTGGGACTTTCATGCTAGAGAAGAACTGAAAGGGGAAGATGGGCGTGAAAATCGATGCCGTGGCCTCTGTTCCTCCGCAGCGTCCCTGTCGTGGGTGTTGATCAGCTCCCTCCCCTGGTCCTGCTTCCCCTCCCACTGGAGCTTAATCCTCTGCTGATGGCATCCCTGTGTTGCCATGGGAATTGCTTCACCTCTGCCTGCTGGAGAACTGGAGCTGGATCTGCTGGTGGTGACCCAGTGTGGAGGTGGCACCATTCCTGCTGGGTCCGTGGTTGGCACCGAGGTGGCTGGAGATCAACACATGCCCTGCAGCAGCATCAGGGGACTGGGACATGGGTGGCATCACCAATGTATGTCATGTTTTAGCTGTGACTTTGACTTTTTACTGGTGTCTGCAGTTTATCATTCAGAAGTGTTGGCCTGTGCTGCTGAAGGCACAGTGGGTGGTCAGTCACCTGAAGGTCTCTCCCTGGCCCCTGGTGGTCCTGCCTCCTCATGTTCCTAGGAGTTGTACCCTACATCCACACTGCTGTTGCCTTAGTGTGAGGTTCTTCTAGTAAATGTTCCACAGCTCATCCTAAAGCTTCCTGAACTGACCACAACTTCTGGTCCTCACCTTCCTGGAGTCTGAGAGACCAGTATTTGCCCTTCAAACTCCCCAGAGATGCCTGGCACCTCTCCCTTGGGTGCTGTACAGGCCTCTGCTCCCTCCCTGGGGATGGTGATGGGAACAGGAATGGCTGCTCCGATCTCCTGGCACGGCATGAAGGGCTCCTGGGAGAGCAGTGGCAGAGGGCAGGGGTAACTCGGGATGGGCTGTGGCCCAAGGCTGTGTAGGAGCCATATCCCCAAGGGGTGTGGGAGCCATGTCCCCAAGGCTGTGGGACCTGCCTGACTGAGGAAGGACGGGGGCAGCCTTGGAAAGCAGAGGAGTGTGGATGAGATGGCTTCACTCTTACAGAGGTGATGAGCAAAGCCCCAAGTATTTAAACAAGGTGTTCCCTTGAGCTGAGGCTGATGTGAGAGCTGCCTGTCCTGTGCTGCATGGTCTGAGTGAGGACAGACCATGGTGGGCACAGCTGTGTGCCCTCATGAGGTGTCTCTGCAGAGAGGAGGAGCTGTGTGTACCAGCTGCTGACATTCATCCTGGCGCACGGCCGAGGACAGGCAGCTGCCAGCCCACCCTCGGAAGGTTAGTTGGTTGCTGATGGTGTTGGATGTTTTTCCTAAGCTCCACCTCACCTCAGAGCTTTGAAGCTCCACAGAACTCCAGTGTGAGAGGAGAGCTCAGAGAGGTGTGGTGGGATTTCTGTGGGTCCTGCCTTTAGGGATCATGGTGTCTGGGAGCTCCTCAGGGTGACCTGTGACCCTCCTGTGCTGGCAGGGAGCACAGGTTGTGGCAGGGAGCTTTTGGGCACATCTTGCAGGAGGTTGGGGGTTGTGCTCAGAGGTTGATGGACAAGGGCAGCTCTTCTGTAAGTGACATAGACAGGGCACTGTTGTGGCATTGGTGGGGGGAAGATCTGTGGTTCAGTGCATCCCTGGGCACCAGGGCTGGGGGGAAGGAGATCTGCTGGACCATGATCTTGCTGGTGTCCAAGGCCAGGTTGGATGGGGCTTGGAGCAACCTGGGCTAGTGGAAGGTGTCCCTGCCCATGGCAGGGGGTGGAACGAAATGAGCTTTAAGGTCCCTTCCAACCCAAACCATCCTGTGATTCTAAAACAGAAATGGATTGGGCTGCATGGAAAAGCTGGAAGCCATGTAGTAGGTAGGACAACCTGAAAAGTGCATTTATTTCTGTGTTTTTGTGGTGGGGGGAAACAGTTTTCCCCCTGCAGTTATAAAATGGTAAAACCCCAGGGGGTGGTGACCCTTGAAGTTTTGAAGTTTTACCCAATGAGCGCTTCTGCAAAATATAAACGTATCACACTCAGAACGGAAGAGAAGGTAGTTGTAGTTTGGTGGTAGAAGTGGTAGCCATGTTCTGAGGCCACGAGGAAGGGGCTCGGAGCCCCTTGGGGCCTCTGGGGCCCCCCCAGCCCCCGGCAGCGGGGGGCTGCAGGGACTTGGAACAGCATAAAGCTGGGCTAAGTACCTGTGGCAGAAAACTAAAGAAGTTTTCTCTACCGTGAGTGGGCAGACGGAGCAGTGGCAGAGGCAGCAGCGGACAGAGAGCAGTGGCAAAGAACCAACAGATAAGAACTGAAGAAGAAGCAAAACAGCATGCAGCCAAGGAAGACGCAGAGTTGTCTGAGAGAGCCAAGAGAAAGAGAGAGAGAAAGAGCAGCAGAGAGAGAGAAAGTTGGGGTAAGAACTGAAATAAAAACCCCAAACTGCTTTTGTGACCTTTCCTATGTGGAAAGGATGGACTCCTACTGAATGGAAGTCCTAAAACTGCAGCAGCACTGCAGAGAGGAGCTAAAAAGCTCAGAGGAAGAATGTGGAGGGGGTGACCTTGGCCCCCCCCCCCGCTGCTTGAGACAGAGCACAGAGCTCTGTAGGGACCTTGAATCCCCTGAAGATAAAGGACCGTCACGAAGACCCCTGCGCTTCGTGATACGATGTGGTGATAGCGCCCTTGTCCTGGGAAACACAGCCCACGGAGGAAGACCCTCGTCTGAAGACGAGTGGCCAAGGGGCTTGGATACCCCTCGTGTGTGCTGGCAGAGATCCAGCTGCTGCATGAGAAGAAGAGTGAAACAGATAGACCTGCTGCCTTAGAGGCTACTGCTCTGAGAGTGGAAAAGGATCTTTCCTTCTTCCCTCCTGGACTTTTATTTGGAGGGGAGAAGAGATTTGATCCCTTGTAAATACTTATGTCATGGTAGAGATAATTAAGATTGTATATAATGTACTGTAGTATTTATTTGTACAGTCATTGTAATATATATTCCCTTTCCCCCATTTTTAGTCTCGTGTGGTTGTCTGGAAAAACCCATCTCACATTGGGTTGAGATGTGGGAGGGGGCTTAGACTAGGGAATTGGATTTTGGGGCTCTCAAACCATGACAGTTTTATAATTGAAAATCCAAGCAGATGATGGTTTTACAGTCATCCACCTGATTTAAATGAAACCATCACCATTGCCCAAGGAAAGCTGTTGACAAAGTAGCTACAAAGTTCCCAGGAGCAAAAATACTGTTTGAATGAAACACAGGGCACACATTTGGGAAAAGTAGGCTGAGTAAGACTCCGAGGTATTTTTTTCCCTTTAAATAGCATGTTTGGAAGATAAGAAAGTAGAAGAAATGTTATTTGATGGTAGGTCTGTTCCTGGAGGGGAAGCACATGGAGCACGTGGGGCTGTTTGCTGTGCTTGGGGTGTTGTGTGGTGTTGGAAGGATGCGTGGGGGAGGCTGGGCAGGGGTGGGATCTTCATCCCTCTTTTAGCAGCACGTGTGTCCTGGCTTGGTGAGGCTGGCTTGGTGAGCCATAAACAGAGCAAAGTTTGCTTCATTGCCAACCCAGATGAGATAAAATAGTTTTATCGAGATTTATGGGGATAATAAACTATGCAGGGAAGTTTATGACACATCTAGCTGTGATCAGGGAACCTTTAAAGGGTTTATTGGGCAAGGATGTTGTCTGCATGGACAAGCCCTATGTAGTGCTGGAACAGTTGGAATTGTGCTGTTTGCTTAAAATATCTTCATTTAAGCCATTTATTTGCCTCTTCCCAGAGTCTCTCCATAAATGAACCTGGCAGGAACTGTGTGCAGGGAGAGGACTGGTGGTCAGTCACCTCCTAATTTTCATCCAAACAAGAGGGAGATGAAGCTGGGGGAGATCAGCTGCAGGAACCCACCACAGAGCACCAGGTTAAGGCTGTGTCGCCTTCTGGTGTTGGTGAGCTTAAAATTGGATAAACTGAATTTGTGTCCTCAAGCCATTGATTCAGGGCTTCTGATTGCCTAGATGTGCATGTGGCTTCCTGCCAGCAACCAAATAATACCGTAAATAAAGTCCTGCCTTTCCTGTGAAAAAAGGAAAGGGATGGAGAACGTGGAGGTTGTCAGAGCACAGGTCAGCACCACTCTGGGGAGGACCTGAAGTGAGGGAGCGTCTCCTGCTGTGCCCAGGGAGCACAGAGGTGATGAACAGTCCTGGATTCTCCACGTAAGAACCTGGACCCGTGTTGCACAAGAGATCTGGGAGTGAAACCACTGAGCTTAGCAAATCTGAGAAGACAAATGTGTGTTGCTGGGGGACAAATCCCAACGGCCCTATTACTGACTGGTCTCTGAAATTTTGAGGTAAAGGCAGCCTTGTGTTGGGATTTTAGGCAGGCTGTGGGTGGAAGAAGCTGTTTTACAGTTAACTTAAATCACCATAGGAAACGAGAGGTGGCTTTGGGATGGGTCTGTGCCCTGAGGTTGTCCCAACTCCCTGCTTGGTACCCACCAGCACAGCAAAGTCCCAGTGGGACCTCTGGGCTCTGCAGCAGCCTGACCATGTCAGCCCTTGCCTTCCCCACCCCTCTTCCATATCCCATGACCATTAAGTGTAATTCATTGCTTTGATTCTCAACCACAACTGGGGAATTTTGTGGGGAATTTTGTTCCTTTCCACCTCTTGCTGTCAGACTCTGTGGAACAGAACTGGGGAGAGAAGAGGCCACCATGGGAGTGGCACTGTTTTCCCTGTCACTGAGCTCAGCATTTGAGCCCTTACCCCAGTGCAGAGTGGGTGGGGAAGTCATGGAGAGGGACTTGGTCTCCAGTTGTGTTCCTGTCCTCTAATGCAGGGGTTTGATCTCCAGGTCTCCCTACACCATTTCAGTTAACTTTTCTTCATGCTTGGGGCCTGAGGAAACCTTTTTCTTTCTCTTCTGGATTTCTCAAGGAAGGGAAAGCTGATGTCCCCAAATTGAGTCAGTGATTTTAGATCATGTTGTCATTTCTGCAGGAGGGGTTTGCAGAGGGGGCCCTGTCCCTCCTGCACCCACTGCCCACCCAGGGCACAGCTCTCCACGGGCAGTGATAGCTTCCCATCAGTTGGAATCTTCCCTGCCCCGATACCATGCAGGTTGCTGCTGATCTGTAACTCTGCAGAATTCCTGGTGCCTGCTCCAGGCAGGATGCCTATTCCCGCTTTTCAAGGTGAATAAGATACCTTTTGTTTTCCAAGCACAGAATCAATTTACATGAGAAGCTTTCCCCTGTAGCTTTGAGAGCTGATCTCAATTTGTGATCTGCAAACTGCCTGGAGGGGGAAGCAGAGCTTGGTTTGGCCACTCAGGGCACTGGGATGGAGTCACGTCCTCAGGGGCAGGCAGGGCTTGGGGCAGGATGGACTTGGGGAGATGTCCAGTGTGCAGCTGGGACTTGGGCACTGGCCAAGGGAGAAAGAATCATGGAATGGGTTGAGTTGGAAGGGACCTTAAAGCTCATCTCCTTCCTGTCATAGGCAGGGGCACCTTCCACTAGCCCAGGTTGCTCCAAGCCCCGTCCAACCTGACCTTGGACACTTCCAGGGATGGGGCAGCCACAGCTTCTCTGGGCAACCTGTGCCAGGGCCTCACCACCCTCACAGGGGAGAATTTCTTCCCAATATCCCACCTAACCCTGCCCTCGGGCAGTGGGAAGCCATTCCCTTGTCACTATCTACCCATATAAAAAGTCTCTCTCTCTCCTTTTTATAACCCCCTTTAGGCACTGGCTCTCAGGTCTCCCTGGATCCTTCTCTTCTCCAGGTGATCACCCCCAGCTCTCCCAACCTGGCTCCAGAGCAGAGGGGCTCCAGCCCTGGGAGCATCTCCGTGGCCTCCTCTGGACCAGCTCCAACAGGTCCCACATGTGGGCACAGAAAGATGAGGCTGGAAATGCTCTGGGACCAGCAGGCCTAATTCCCACTTTGAACCCTGCTTTGTTTTCTTTTTTTTTTTTTTTTTTTTTTTTTTTTTTTTTTTTTTTTTTTTTTTTATAAACTTGTCCTTTAAGAGAATTTTCTCTCTGCAGCACACAAGGATTGTATGAAATGCCTCCTGTCTGGTGGTCTCTGCAGAGGTTCAGCCTGTGCCTCGTGAGGAAGCGTGGTGGTGGTTTGCTTTGCTCGTGTTGTCACGTCTTCCTTCAGTTATGGGATAAACATTAACACCACAACCACCCACTAACCAGGCGCTGCCTGCCATGGCTTATCATCCCAGCCCTGGGCTGTTGGAACAACTTTACAACACCCTTAAGTTTAAAACAAACACACGCGAAACCCAGTCCCTGTGGGTCTATTAGAGCTGACCAGCAAATGTGCATTTCATTACCCAAAATATGCTGGTAGACCCAGCACAGACAGTGAGCCAAGAGGAAGCAGACCTGCAAAACACTTTGGATAAAATATGAAAAGTGTTTTTTTTTATTTTTCCACCCCTCCCCTTTCTCTTCTTGATTTCTCCTGCTCTGAATTCCTGGGTAAAGACTTGTATTTCTGAGGGAAGCCCAGGCACCAAACTGGGAGATGCACTGGGCAGCTCAGGCCCAGGAATGGCAGGGCAGGAGTGAGCTTGTGGGCAGTCAGAGGACATAGTGTGCTCTGTTTTTATTTATTTTTACTTCTTAATGGCATCAGTGCCTGGAGGGGAGACCTGCTTGGGGTCATTTCCCCCTGTGGGAACAGAGCCATGTCAAGGTCCTGCAGCGGGAGCAGAGCTTTGCTGGACTGGCATCCTGGGGGAACAGGGACAGGACAGGGTGTTCCTCCTCTGGCTGGGGAGGTTGGCACAGAAGGGCAGGGATAAGGGGGCTGTGTGAGCCCTACATGGCTGGGCACCACAGAGCTTGGCACTGACTGTGTCTGGCTCATCCACCAGCAGGAGTCCTCTGCTCTCACCCCCATAAGTGGGAGGGAACAGTTTTAAACTAAAAGAGGAGAGATTTAGATTAGGTATGGAGAAGATAATGGGTGGTAAGGCCCTGGCACAGTTGCCCAGAGAAGCTGTGGCTGCCCCATCCCTGGAAGTGTCCAAGGTCAGGTTGGACGGGGCTTGGATTCACCTGGGCTAACGGAAGGTGTCCCTGCCCATGGCAGGGGGTGGAACGAGATGGGCTTTGAGGTCCCTTCCAAGCCAAACCTCTCTGGGATTCTGTGATTCCCACGTGATCAGCAGGTGTGGCTCCGAGGTTGACCCCAGCCATGCAGACACATCTCAGATGAGGACTGGTAACGCCCAGCCCTCCATTTATCCTGCTTGGTGCAAATTACAGCCATCAGGGCTCCCCTTTCATCCCTTCTTGGTGGGCTTGGCAGGAAAAGCTCCTGCCTTTTCCAGTGGGATTTTGAAGGCGTTCATTAATTTGCAGTGTTGATGATATCTCCTGGTGCTTGGAAGGATTTTGTCATCCGAGGCTGAGCTGTGCTGCACAAGGATCCTGTGTTGGCCTGATGTGCAGGGGAGGCCAAGGCCAAACCCGTTTCCATGGGCTTTGAAGAGCTAAACAGCAATAAGTGTCTAAAGAGTTATCTGCTTTCTTTTTTTTTTTGGAAATATTTTGCCTTTGAATGACTGGCTCGTTGTTCATGTGGAGCAATGATTTTTTATTCAGCAATGTCCACATATCCCACTGCTTCCCCTCCAAGAAAAACAGAGCAGCTGTCTCACCAGTTCCACCAGACTGGTCTCACAGAGCGGAGCCTGGCTGGTGGCTCCACGCAGGGAGTGTTGTTGCATGTGAGAAGGTGACTCACCATCGGCCGTTTGGGCAGCAGCAGCTGTGGGCATTTTCTCTGGCTGCTTTTGGACAGTTTAACGGAGTCATGCCAACTCTGCCCCATTTTTCAGATGGAAAAATAGGTGGGGAACCCATAGTTGATCAAATTAAAGAAAATTCCAGGTAATATTAAGAACAGTAGTGGCTTGTGAGCTCCAACATCAGTTATTTCACCTTTATTCTGACCAAAGGACAGACTCTCTGAGGGGACTGTGGCACAGGAACCACTGAGCTGTATAGCCATGTCCCTGCAGGTGGGATGTTCTCTGTGGTACAGGGAAAGGTGGATTTGGTCACAATCAGGGAAAAACTGCAGAAAGCGGTGATGGGGGAGTACCTGGTGAGGGCTTCAGGAGAGGCAAAGCAAAAGCCCCCAGCCCAGGTGTGCAAGCAGGGTAGAGGGTGCACAGAGCTAAGTATCCCTTCCCATCCCTGGGAGTCAGGTTGGGCAGGGCTTGGAGCAACCTGGTCTTGTGGAAGGTGTCCCTGCTCATGACAGGGGTTGGAATGATTTGGGCTTTAAGGTCCCTTCCAACCCAAATCAGGCTGTGATTCTGTGAACCCAGAAGCTTTGCCCTTTGCTCTGGGGGTGAAGGAGGTGCTGAGCATCACCAAGGCAGAGCAGCCCATCCCTGCTGTGAGAGCAAGGCCTTTCTCCAAAGATCCAGAGAATGGATCTTTGGAGAGAGAGACTGTCCAGGCAAAGCTCTGAGCTCCTGGTGATATGCAACTGGCACACAGCATGAGCAGGATGGGGCAGGGTCTGTGCCAGCATCCCTGGGGTGGGAGAAGATGACTTGCTGGGCCTGGTTTTGCAGTCCCTCATGGCTGCAGGGAACGGTCCAACCCGAACGCCGAGAGCTGTGCAGGAATTTTCAGTCCCAAGTGTTTCAGATGTGTTTGATTGGCTCTGTGTCCGTGGTCAGGCTGTGGATGGACACGCTGCTGCTCTGGGCTGGAGCTGCCTGGCACAGGGGTTCAGCTGGGATGGCTGTGAACTGGGACCTTGGTTTTTAGCACACGTGGCACTGAATTGCTTTTTTTCAGTGGGCTGCAAAGGGTCCCTGATTCAGCACTGACTGCACTTGTTCAAATGGACAAATTTAATTCAGGATGCGGAATTCCCAACAAACTGCTTTTCATATTCGCCTGCAGTGTGCGATAAGGGGGCGATCTGCACACCTTAACAGGTTTCTTTACTCAAAAGGAATTCATTTGACTCATAGTACACCTTTTAATAAATAATTCAACCTAAAACCTCCAAACTCCCCAGTGCAGCAACATGTGAGCTGGTACAAATGTCAGTGCTGACCCAGCTGCTGAGTTTGGTGGCCCCACAGGGGCTCAGCCTGTGCCTGAGCCACACCAGGGGCTTTGCTGGTGGCAGCAGGTGTTGTGCTCTTCCCTTTGCTTTTAGAATTTTAGGATTTCAAGTGTGGGGATGTTCAGGAGCAGAATCTGTGGTTATTTTTCTCCTGTCTGTGGAGCAGCTGTGCCAAACCATATGGGGTGGAAGTAGGAGGAAGATGGAGACTGGGGCAGTTCCCCAAATTAACACTCCAAAATGGTGAGAGCCTGGGGATGGAGGATGCCCTGTGCCTTCTTCTGGAGTGGAGCAGTGGGACTGGGGGAAGGAGAGCATGTCCAAGGGCCTGTGGGGCTCAGGGAGGGTCCCCAGTGGGGTTGTGGGTGCTGGTGCCACTGACTCAGGTCTGGGGCCAGGCACCACCTTGGTGGAGGAGGTTTTCTGACTGACTTTTGCTGCAGTGCTGGGAAGAGGTTCTGGCAGCCCCAGCTGGCTGGTAGAAGCCCTTGCCACAGCTCTGGACATGTCATATCTATTTCTTCCCTTGCTGTCTGTGCTGAGACCAACTTGCTCCATGTGGGCAGAGCCTCCTCGGGCACATTGTCATTGTCTGACTTTCCTGTCCCCTTTTACCCTTTCCTGGTAGAAAGGGAAAGGTTTAATCCACTAACCCAGTCTGTGTAACGGATGATCCTTCTTTCTTCTTGTTCTCTCTTTTCATATCCTTCTTCAACCCTCCAACAAGTACTTCCCCTCTGCCAGGCCGTTTTGGGGCACTGGGATGGTCCATATCCTGTGTTGGAGGAACAATCACTGGATAGTTTGGGTTGGAAGAGATCTTAAAGCTCATCTCATTCCAACCCCCTGCCATGGGCAGGAACACCTTCCACTATCCCAGGTTGCTCCAAACCCCATCCAACCTGGCTTTGGACACTTGGAGGAATGGGGCATCTCCAGGGGTGGGATGAGCATCATGGCAAAGGGTTGGGCTTGCTGAGGGCAGAAGACCCTCTCCTGAGAACCCCAGAAGGCTTGGGAGCACAGCTGTGGGGCTCATGTGCTTCCTGGGCTCCCAGCAGGGCTGGTGCCACCCTGCTCCTGCCAGCAGTCTATGAACACGTGAGCAGGTCAGGGGCTTGGAGGTGACTTTTGGAAACTGGATTCTACTTTGAGGAGACTATAGCAGTGCAGATCGTGCTGGCTTCATGGTGTGGTGCTTGGAGAGGCACACAGGCTGCGTGGGGAGCTGAGGAACAGCCCTGGACAGCCCCGTGGGAGCAGTGGCCAGGTCCTGGTGCCTGCTGAGACACATCACTTTTAGCTGCAGAGCCCATGGAATGGAGGCTCACATTGCTCAAACCAGGTAGGTCACTGCTAATATTATTGGATAGATAAAATCCAGAAAGACTAAGAGTCTTTCCTAATATTGCACCCAGATAGTGCCAGATATGGCTTTGTAATAAAAGTTCAAAATGCCCTACTTTAGAGCCTTCCCAAATCTCCTATTGGGATTAGGAGCCTGTGTTTCGTCTTGTAAAAGCAGAAGGGATGTAATTTTCCATGGGCTGAACCACGAAATCTCTGTCCCTGCACAAGGTGGTGTTTGGGAAATTTATCCTTGGTCTCTCTTCCCTAGTGCTGCTGTTTCTCATCATTTAAACTTGCTGCATCTCCTGCCATCATCCCCTCCTCCCTGCCCTGGGTGGAGAAAATGGACCTGTAGGTGCAGCCACAATAAGGAAAGGTGAGAGTGCTCTGGTCTGGCCCATTTTTTGGGTTTTTTTCCCCAAGCAAATATCTTGTATGGTGGGTAGTGGGTGCCCTGTTACAGCTGCACAAGCTGGGGCAGGAGAGAGAAGGGATTTCTTCAAGGGATATGTGTGGCAAAGACCAGCCTGGAGCCTCTGTCCCCACTCTGTGCTGCCCAGATGTTGTCATTCCTCGAGGAGGGACATGAGCTCAGTGTCTTACCGAGACCACATGTACAGAGTCTCCAGATTCAAAGTCTCCAGGTGCTCAGGATCCAAGTTTACTCACCACTCTGTGCTGCCTGGGGGTATTTCCCTCTGTGAATTCACAGTGGGTTTAATTAATCATCCTCCTGTAGGAGCTGCTTGTGTGAGCCAGTCAGTGTGTGAGCAGGGTGCCTGTGTCCCCAGGGGGGTGTTATCCTACATAAATAGCTTTCTATAAATAAATAAACAGATTAAGGGGATGTCCCTGCAAACGGGCTCTCAGTGTGTCTCAAACCCTCTTGTGTAAATAACCTCACTGACAAGTGCAGGGCCGAGTGGCCTGTCTGGCGATGAGTCTTTGACCTGTGCCAGGGCCTCACCATCCTCACAGCCAACAATTGCTTCCCAAAACCCATTTAATCCTGCCAGGATGAATCTGTCAGTGGGAAGTCATTCCCCCTTATCCTGTCCCTCCAGGCCCTTGTCCAAAGTCCCTCTCCAGCTCTCCTGGAGCCCCTTTAGGCCCTGGAAGGGGCTCTCAGGTCTCCCGGGAGCCTTCTCTTCTCCAGGTGAACACCCCCAGCTGTCCCAGCCTGGCTCCAGAGCAGAGGGGCTCCAGCCCTTGGAGCACCTTCCTGGCCTCCTCTGAACTCACTCCAGCAGCTCCACGTCCTTCCCGTGCTGGGCCCCCAGGGCTGGAGGCAGATCTGCAGGGGGGTCTCACCTGAACAGGGCAGAGGCAGAATCCCCTCCCTGCCTTGCTGCCCACGCCGTGGGGATGTTTCCAAAGGGTAAAATGCAGATCCCTGGGTCTGGAACTGGCCAAACTGCTCCTGTGTTTCCCCTGTCCAGGGGGGTGGGGAGCTGAGGAAGAAATTCTCCCCTGTGATCCTGGTGAGGCCCTGGCACGGGTTGCCAGAGAAGCTGTGGCTGCCCCATCCCTGGAAGTGTCCAAAGCCAGGTTGGACAGGGCTTGGATTCACTTGGAATAGTGGAAAGTGTCCCTGTCCATGGCAGGGGGTGGAACTGGATGGGCTTTAAGGTCCCTTCCAATGCAAACCAGTCTGTGCTGGGAGTTGGCAACCCCAAACTGCCCCATCCCTTCCCGGGCTGGGTCAGTCTCTCCTCAGGGAGTGGAGCTGCTGCAGCAGCCCTGGCCCCTCTGCCATGTTCAGGGCACAGCTGGGTCCTGCCACAGCTTGGAGCTCCCTGCAGAGGGCCATTGCTTCCCCTGTTTGCCACTTGTGTGTCTGTACGCTGGGGAGCACTCTTGTCTCTCCATGCACAGCCCAGGCAGGATGCTCAGAGTGCCTGTGCTGTGCAGCTCTCTCAGGAGGCATGGGAGACCTTCCCAGCAGCGGTGTTGCTTTCCTCCTGTTCTTCACCCACTTGGTTAGAAGCAATTTTGTGGACAAGCCACAGTTTCAGTTTGTAATTTATTTATCAGTGGCTCTGTGAGCTGGAGTTGCTCCATCAAGTGCTTTTCCCTGGCTGACTGTGTGTTTCAGGGCAGAGGGAAGAGCTGAGGTTCAGGTGGGGTGTGAGATATGCACCTGGATGCTTGTAGGGCACGTTGAAGGTACCTCACCCAGAGCAACTGCTTGATTTCCAGACCCCACGTGCTCAATGGGAACAAGCGAAGAGTCACTTCGACTCCCTGCTTTTTGTTGGTGAAACTTTCAGCAAAAAAAAATGCCCTTTTTCTTTCCTCTTTCTCAAGAGGGATTGGAAGGAAGGTTGAGATGTCCACGAGTGTGCTCAAGTGGTTGTGGAGCAAAGCACCTCTTTGGAAGAGCTCACAGATTCCTTTTCTTTGCTGGAGCTGCAGAGCTTCCCCACCATCCTGGCAGCACTCAGGTGCTTTGACACAGCAATGCCACCCCTTATTTTTACATCTACCCCTTCCTGAGCTGCCCCCCAGCACCCTATTTCATCAGTGATCATCTCCATCCTGTGGCAAGTCTGAAGATGAGATGAGTTTTGGCTGCCTTGGCCCCCCACTCTGCCCCAGATGGCAAAAGGTGGGTGCCAGGCTCCATCTCCCAGGCTGCTCCCAGCCCAAGAGGGTGCTCAACGTTGTTTTCCTTCCATGGGTCTACTTTTCTGCCACAGTGAAGGCAGAAATGCTAAATTCCAGCTATCTGTGGGTTGTGGCTGGTTGGTTTGGGCTCCGTGAAGGAGCTGGGACAGTGTTTGAGCCCCTCGAAATGGGGACTGCTCCAGGCTGGGGGACAGTGACCACGGGCACTGCCACCTCCTCTGTGCCTGAGTGGGCACATGGCAGCTGCCTCGAGCCTGGCTCAGCTCAAGGCACAGGATTAAAAGGCTCTGAGCTGCTGGGACTGAGCTGAGATGAAAGCAGTGGCTCCAGCCTGGCATGCCATCACTGCCATCCAAGGCTGTGGTTATCTGCCCACCGAAAATGTTTCTTTGGAGCACTGGCAGTGGGTCAGCTTGCTCTTTTTAACATGATTCTTCTAAGCACATGCCAGGGCCATGAACTCTCACGGGGAGAAGGGGATGGGGTGTTTTGTCCTCTGCCATTCGTGGCAGAAGGACTAGCTTCAGTGCCCAGCTGCTGGTGCCAGTGGTGTGGAGGAGCCACGTGGTTTATGCTGCCCTGAGGTGGACACAGGGATCTGGGGACATGGTGCTCTCTAGTTCTGGACTTTTCCAAATACTGTTCAGCTTTTGGGGCTATTCTAGGAGATGAGAAACTTCCCCAGGATCAGCACAGTCAGCTTGGGTGCTCACAGAGGGGCAACGATGGGCTGGGAGAGGAGGGGTCACCTTGGGAGAGGTGTCCTTGGAGAGGTCTTGGGTCTGCTGTGCTTCTCAAGGTCCAGCAGCCCTTTCCCTTACCACCAAATTCACCTATTGCTCCATTTGATTCTCGGTGTTACTCAACCCCCACTTTTTGGAGAACACCTACTGACAGAGGTCCTGGATGGGACTGGGGGCTGAGGGTAGAGGGATTCCATGGGGCTCCGTGAAAGCTGAGTGTGGATAAACGGGACACAAAACATGCTGGGAGCCCCGGAGAGCTCCAACCGCGATATTTGGAGCTGTCATGAGCTGATCAAAACCAGATTATCTGCATCCATCAGAGATCTTAAAGGGTCCTTCTCACTTCTTGGGACTTTGTTATGAGGCCGTGACCGCCATGTCCTTGTCTGATCCAGAAGGAGGAAACTCTGAGCTGGGGGGATCGAGGGGAGGGAATGAGCAGCCTTGGGAAAAGCACTGGTGGTCCCGCTCCAAGGCTTTCCCGGCAGCCCGGGGGAGCAGCGTGGTGTTAAATGTCATTTTAATGGGGGCAGCATCCCCCTAAATGGAGCAAAACGCAATCTGAGATGAATCAAAGCTGTGTTAATGGGGGAAAACGTCCGTGGCTTTTAAACACTAACATTGCTGCGGGACTCGGGCTGTGCGTCACGGGAGACATGGAAAGGTTGGCCCTTGGCTTGGCCCAAGAACATGGGAGAAAAGCTCCCAGCTGCTGGAATGTCTCTGTCGCACTTATGGTAGTGGGGCAGAAGAGGGAGGGAGAGGAGCAGTTGCACAGGATTTGCCTAAAGGATGCTGTGCCCTCAGATCAGCCGTAATGGAGAAAAGGGAGCAGGGAGAGGGGAGGGAAAAACCTTCTAGTTGTGTGGGGTAAAGGGAAAGCCAGACTTTCCCCCTCCTTTAGAGTCCCCCATCCCATGGATTTAAACACAGGCTTTAAAAGGAGAATAAAAAATAACGAGGACATGGATAGATGGTTTCTTTTTATCTCTACAACTGAGGAGATAAATGTGACATTAATTATGTGACACAGCTTTGAAAATCATTATGTATCTCTGTTTTTTTTTTAAAGGAGGTTTCAGATTTCTGTCTGGGACTAATAAAGAAGGACAATTTAAAAAAAAAACTTTAAAGATGATCTGTAGGGAGAATTTGCTGTCTTAATTTTCCCTTCTGTAGATGCAGCTTGTTCAGCTCTCCTGTCTCTCACGTGGAGGGAGCATCACTGTGTGTGCAGGAGCTTCTGGGGGAGGGAAAACCAGGAGGGTCTATGAACTCTGATAGCAGAATATGGACTTTTGGATGGGTGGGGGGTGAGATGGGGCCACGGGAGGAGGAAGCATTGAACCCTGCACCCCTCTACCCCCAGGAGAGAGGAAATTACAACTGTTAGCAGCACTGAGTAAGCAGTTTGTATGGTTTTGTTGAGGTATGCAGCCATCTGCCTCCTGAGCTTGGTTGGGATGGAGCAGGGAGAGCATCAGGCGGGTGAGGGGAGTTATGGCATTTGAAGTGGTTGGTTGTGGAATTGTGGAATCATTTAGGCTGGAGAAACCCTTTAAGATCAACAAGTCCATCAAGTCCTGCAAGGCCACTACTAAACCATGTCCCCAAGTTCCTCCTTATCAAAGAATCATCACAGAATCACAGAATGATTTGGGTTGGAAGGGAACTTAAAGCCCATCCAGTCCCACCCCCCACCATGGGCAGGGACACCTTCCACTAGCCCAGGTTGCTCCAAACCCTGTCCAACCTGGCCTTGGACACTTCCAGGGATCCAGGGGCAGCCACAGCTTCTACAGCCAACCTGTGCCAGGACCTCCCCTCCCTCACAGCCAACAATTTCTTCCCAATATCCCATCTAACCCTGCCCTCTGGCAGTGGGAAGCCATTCCCCCTTGGCCTGTCCGTCCAGGCCCTTGTCCCCAGTCCCTCTCCAGCTCTCCTGGAGCCCCTCTAGGCACTGGAAGGGGCTCTCAGGTCTCCCGGGAGCCTTCTCTTCTCCAGGTGAACACCCCCAGCTGTCCCAGCCTGGCTCCAGAGCAGAGGGGCTCCAGCCCTGGGAGCATCTCTGTGGCCTCCTCTGGACTCTCTCCAGCAGCTCCACATCCTTCTGATGCTGGGGCTCCAGAGCTGGTTGCTCTGTGTCACTGGCCTGAGACATCGGAGTGTTATTAGGTAGAAACAAACCCAAGAAGCCTTATTTGAGCTGCCTTCCCAACTGCAGTGTGCTGGAGGCTTGGGTTTATCTTGGGCTTGCCCGGGAGAGGGCTTGGAGCAGGCTGACTCCTGCGACTGCAGTGGTGGTTGGGGGATAGATACAAACTTTGCTACCCAGAGTCCAGGGCTTCTCTCAGCAGTCAGTTTAAAATGGTGTGGCACTAGGACAGACAAGGGGTTGCTTGGGATAGGGAGAATAGGTGGAAAAGCATGAGGTCAGTCCATATCTATCCTTGTGCCAGGGCCAAACTGGGTTCAGGGCTGGGAGAGGGGGGGGGATGAGATGGAGTCTTGAGCATCCTATGGGAGGGAGCCTTGATCCACAGACAAAAAAATGGTTTTAAATGATTGTTTTGTAAAATTGGACTCCTTCAATAGGGTTTTCCTACAGACTGCTTGGAGGGTACCATGGCAAGGTATGACTTTTGGTGCTAGGTAAAGGTGGAGTCCTACAAGTGGAAGAGGAGCAACACTGCAGTGTCTGTGGCTTTCTAGGGATTGCTGGGCTTTAATTGCATCTCTGGGTTTTCCATGCATCCCTGTTTACCACTTGCACTCCTCCAGAGGGGCTGTGTTGGAGGCTGCAGCCATGGCAGGAAGCAGCAGGTCCACATGGCTCCCGTGAGAAGTGGTGCCTGTGGCTCGGGAGAGCTCCAGCCTTGCCATGGGCTCTGGGTCTGGGTGCTGCTGAGAATGCACACTGCAGGGCTCAGCACATTCCACGTGCTGGAACCCATGATCTGTGAGCTGTGGGTCTGCAGGGCTCAAACTTGCACAGCACGATGCTCCTTAAAAACCAGCTCTCTCCATGGTACACCAAAACTTCAGTGAGGCTGAGCTCGGTTCCCACTCTGTGTCCTGCTCCCCACCTGAAGCAGCCCACAGAGGGGGGGGGTGGGGTTGCTGTTTCAAAGGGAAAAGCTTCCCAACATTTGGCAACTTGATCCCTTGCCACTACTGTTTTGGTGCCTGCTGGCAGCCACTGTGTGCGGGGCCGTGGCCAGGGAGCCGTCGGGCTCCTCAGGTCCTGCTCCACTGTCAGGGGGATGGGGAAGCTCTGATTCTCCTGCCTGGGATCCTCTGCAGGTCCTGCTCCACTGTTGGAGGGGACATGGGAGCTCTGACCCTCCTTCCCAGAGACCATCCAGCTCACCAGACAGCTCACCAGTGCAGGCAGAGCATCTGTCCAGCTTGGTGTGAGCTCTGCCGTGGACCTGCCCTGGGGGGACGTTCCTCTCCTCTGTCTCAGTCTGTCTGTGTGATGGGCATTTCTCCTGGGCAAGGTGGCACCTTGGCACCTGGGGTGAGGAGCAGGGAGGGCTCTCAGGTCACTGCTGCCCATCAAAGCCCACCTCAGTGACAAGAGGGTCATTGTGCTTTGCAATCACCGTGAGTACGTGCAGGGCAGATCGGGGAGCACAGACTGTGGCAGTGAGGATGGTGGCACGGCCACCCCAGGGAACGGCAGCAGGGAAACACCCTCGTGAGAAAGGTGTCAGTGCCCTCCCTGTCCCTCCAGCACAGAATGAATTCTGGAAAGACATCCCAGAAAAACGCGCCGCTGAGTTTGGGTGGGTTGGGTGTCTGGAGTACATGATGGCTTTGGGATTTTTGTAACACTCATCTGCACGCTGGCTCATGGAAAGCTAATAACTCCCGGCTGGGAGCTGTCAAGGGCATTCTGTCTTGCTACCAGAGGTGGGCTCCAGGGAAAAGCCAGGCAACTCAGACCCCTTCTCCAGGGGGGATTTTTGTCCTGACTCGTGCCTGGTGGCCAGGAGTCGGACGCAGTTGAGCCTGTTGCATCTTGGCATCTTCCCAAGGCGGGATGATGCCATAGTCCTCCTCCTCCTCCTCCACCCTGATGGATGGTGGCTGGAGGACCTGCAGGATTAGGTCACCCTCTGCGGTGGCTCCTGCTGTGTGGTGGCTGTGCTTGGCAGCGCTGCCCTGCACAACCTCCACGGCAGGTCCTGCTAATATTTGCTTTATGACACATCTCTGATAGCGGTTGGTGTGTGCCCAGCCATTCCCTGTAACTCAGCAGCGCCGTTCCAGCCCGGCAGGACGTTAGACCAACAATAACAAAAATAAATCACTCCACACTTGCCCTCCAGTATATACTTAGTTGTTACTGTACGTGAGCCCCCGAGAGAAAACGATGTGTTTATTGGGGCCAGCCTTGCACCTCCCGGCACTGCCCTCAAATACCCCCCGAGGCTCCGGGGTCAGCCCTCGAGGTGCCTGTCTGCACCTCAGTAAATCGTGGAGCTCTCTGTGCCCTCACCCAGCACGGGCTTGAACTTTCCCTGGAACACAGGGAATCGGCAGAGCCCACCCAGAAGGTTTTGGTGAGGGGAAGGGATGTCCCCCGTGTGCTGCTCCCCCCCTCTGGCCAAACACAGGCTCTCATTTACGCTCGGGAACAATGTCCCTTCTCCCGTGCTGCCTCCCCAGCCTCCTCCCCGATGGTATTTTAAACACTCCAACCTCAGTGGCCACCTCTCAGCTCCAAAGTTTTCTGAGAAAACAGAAGTATGTGAGCTGTGGGGTCGTTCTTCCCGCTGCCCTTCGCTGCACGCGCTGTCTCCAGCCTGTTTTCCATGGCAGCTCGTGGCAGTACCTGCTGTTTCCCTTAAAAACCTCAGCTGTACCAGTGGTGCTTGTTTGTCACTGTGCCAGCTGTGGAACCAGGAGGTTCCAGGGCCTGTTTCTCACTGCAGGATGCTCTCTGGTTTGCAGCATCGTGGGACAGGTAGGCAGGTAATGTGTAAATAGGCATGGGAAGAGATACCTTCACTGCTCTTACACTCACCCGAGCAAAATCCCTGTTCCCAGTGGGCCAGCTCTGGCACCTTTTTAAAGGATCTGGCTGTATATTTTTTCTCCAGTAGAACTGGGCATGTGGGAAGTGATGGAACCTCCTTGAAATACAGAAACCTCTGCGCCCTAAATCTTCCATTGCTTTGGGATACATGGATGAGGAAGTCTGGGAGAAGAGGTAAGACATGGCCATTCTTGTGGGCAGCAGCTCCATGAGGAAAACTCCTAGGGGAGAGATGGGGGCTGCAGGGGTTGAACCTTTCCAAATGGTAACAGGGTTTTTCCTATTATTAAGACTTAGTATGTTTTTCTCCCATTAAAATACAGACACAATTGTTTTTTAGTCTCTCTCCCATGCATGGGACTAGTCCCAGTGCTAACACCAACTCCCTACCCCATTTCTTCTTGGCTAAAGCCCTTATTACCAAGTCTCGGTCCAGCACTTCCAGTCCCCAACCCTTGTGTTCATAGTGTTTAATGTCAAGCAGTGTGTTTGTGATGAATTAATCTCCGTGTGGTTGCATGTCCTGGCACACGTGACTGTGATTTCTGTGGCACAGCACCTTGCATGTCCTTCCTGCACAGAGGCCAGAGTGTTGATTTGGGCCTGAGCTCTGCTGCTCCAACTCCTTTGAGCTGCTGTGAGCCTGAGGGGGCTGCAACAGGCCCTTTTGCTCTCCATCTCCCCCCTGTTTTCCTCACGGGGGCTGAAGAGGGGGCAGCCCCAGCCCTGACAATGCTGTCGAGCCATTGTTGGTAGCTGTGCCCATGCCCAGCACTGCCTGAAGGACATGTCCCTTTTTGATTTCCAGCTGGGTATGGATGATCCCTGTGTATCCAGAGGGAATTCCCACCAGCTCCCAGCCCAGCAGCTTCAGCAAGGGTGGGCAAAATAGAGCAAGGCCTCGGGCTCTGGTTTCTGGCTCCTTTCTTGATGCTGTTCCCAGTGTGGTACCAGCGGAGCTGGGCAGGGGCACATGGCTGGTGCTTGCAGGGGGGGACCAGGGCTCTGCCAGGGTCTACTTCACCCCACCACAGCCCCCAAGCATCATGTGGCTGCCCACCCAAGCCTGGAAAAGCAGAGAGGGTTGGGAACACCCTGGGAGGGAATACTTATGGGGTCTGGGATGCTGCAGCCTTAACTCGTGCCTCTGAAAGCGCCAAGTCTGGGGGAGGTGTGTGCAGGGAGGAGGCAGGAGGCTGATGCCTACAGGAGACAAGGTCTCAGCTCAGGCCAGCTCTGCTGGTGGCCCTGGGCAGCCACTTGGACACTGAGGACTGCAGAGCCATCCCCACACTCCGATGCCAAGACCATGGCAGCTGCCTGGCTTTCCTCACATCCAGCTTTGTTGGGGTGGAGCAGTGCTGGAGCGTGAGTAATGATCCGAGCCAAAAACAGATCTTGGCTCTTCTGCCTGCAGGGAGCCTCTGCCCTGATCTTTCTCTACTATCTACAAAGTCTGGTTTCCACCAGGACACCCCTCAGTAGGGAATGCCGGAGCGATTTGTACCATTTTAAGTGTTAGGACAGGCTAAGTGCAAAACTTTTGAGGATGTTTTTCCGTCCCCACCGTGCACCAGTTTGAGTCAAAATCTTTGTCCCACTGTGTTGCTTCTTCACGGTGGGATCGTCACCTGCCTTCCTTGACCCCCAGTGGGACCTCGCTATAAGATCTTGCTTTAATGTGCAGTGGCAGGACAAGGGGGAAGGGCTTTAGGCTGAAGAAGGAGAGATTTAGATTAGATATTAGGAAGAAATTCATGGCTGTGAGGGTGGTGAGGCCCTGGCACAGGTTGCCCAGAGAAGCTGTGGCTGCCCCTGGATCCCTGGAAGTGTCTAAGGCCAGGTTGGACGGGGCTTGGAGCAACCTGGGCTGGTGGAAGGTGTCCCTGCCCATGGCGGGGATTTGGAACTGAATGAGCTTTAAGGTCCCTACCAACCCAAACCCTTCTAGGATTCCATGATCTCCTGAGGGTCCATCACAGCAGAGAGCAGGGATGGGAGAGGGAATGTTCCCCTGGGACGCTGTAGGACAATCACTTGCTCGGGAGCAGCTGCCCAGACAGCACATCTCCCACCCAGGTGGGCATCTCACTGCGAGGGACCAGCACAAGGACAGCAAACACACACTGAGGAGGATTTGCTTCTGGGAACATGCTCTGAGGTCAGGGCAGAGGTTGCCTCAGGAGCCCAGTGGAGGAGGAGGAGGTGGCTGTGCCCTCTGAAGCCCCCAGGAGCCAGGAATGGGGTCACCTTTGAAAGTGGCTGGTCCTTGCTTCCCTTGGGCCCGGCTAACCACACCAGTGATGTGTTTTTCAAGCATTTCCTCCTTTAGGCAGCTCAGCCTGGAATTGTACCGTGGGCTGGCTTTGCCCTGCTACTTATAGGCATCACCCATCTTTGCTCAAGGCCTTGACTAGGTGGACACAGGGTTTTCCTCAGTAGCTTGTGGAAGCCAATGTCAAGGTTTCTTTTGGCATCAGTGCATTTCAGATAAGAGCTGTAATTGCTGCTCAGCACTTCAGACCTCATCTCTCTGCTCCCGCGCCTGAACCTGCCTGCCCTGGAGCGGGAGTGACGTGGAGCAGTAAAACACACACACATCTCGTTTGCTGCAGGGCTGCTCCCCAGCATTGCAATCAGGTATGGTGAGATCAGCACAGTTCTCAGCCTGCCAGCTGGGTTTGGAAGCAGACTGTGCCCTGGGATCTGGCTTTGAGTCAGTAGGCACTGCCCTGAGTGGCTCTGTCACCTTTGGAGTGGGCAGAGCTAATGCCCAGTGACAGGAGGCTGGGCTGCCCACTTGGCCTCAGCCATGGCCTTGGCCATGACCTCCAGGTCTGCCCTGCTCCTTGCAGGGGAGGGATGGTCCTGCCCTTCTGGCCATGAGGTCCCCCCAGCTCCTGGCCCTCACTGCACCCTAATACTTCCCACCGAGGCTTGGGAGCAAGTTGGAAATGCTGCTTGGAGCTGGCAGGAGCCTTGCCAGCATCTGCTTTGGTGGGAAAGCTGTGAAACCACAGAGCTTTGCAGGGATCACCTTCAAAACACTTCCAGACGCCTCCAGTGTCGTGGGGGAGAATGTTCTCACGCTGGGTTGTGGTGAGGTCTGCCCACCTGGGGAATGATGTCACAGGTTTGCCGTGTTCTTATCCCCTCCTGGGGCTGTGCTGGACACTGGACTGGGTCCTGCCAGGTCAGAGCTTGGACACAGCTGACCAAGAGCAGCACAGAGGGGCAGCTGGAGCAGGGTGTTCTCCACACCACACATGGTCCCACCTCCTCGAGGTGCAAGAGAGAGCCAGGCCACCCACAGAAACACAGGAGCACCTAAAGGCTGCATGGAGCAGGGTGGCTACTGGATCCTGCTGACCTCCTCAGAGACCCTTGGCCTCGGGTCTTGCCTGTCACTTTGGAAGGGAGCAGGAATGCTGCTGGAAAGGCAGGGGCTGATGCTGCTGGATGCAGACCTGGAGTCTTACAGCTGCTCAAGGTTTTGCAGCCGACAGAGCATCTCACCTGAGCACAGCAGATCCCAGCTGAGCTCTCATGGCTTCTACCTTTTGGCCAAGGGCTTGGGAGCACAAAGGGCAGACCTGGGGCGTCCAAAGGAAAGCAAAAGGAAAGTGAACACTGTCAAATTCCCAGTGCTGTGGTGGCCTTATGGAAAGGAGCTTGTCCTTGTCAGAGAGGACAGGGGCAGGCAGAGTGCCCACTGTCACCTTGTGGAAGGTGCCAGCTGCTGTTGCAGCACAGAGCTGTCTCTGGGTGTCTGGGGTGCTCAGAGAGGAAGACTTTGTTCCCCATTGAGATTAAGGACCAAACCCTCCAGCTCTCTTCCCACCTGCCCGGGGCAGAGGGAGTTGTTCCATCCTCCATGGCCAGCACTCTTGAAAGAGCAAGGCCTGAGTGTGCAAACCCAGGGCAGGCTGATATCTGCTCTGCTTTAAAAATAACCCTTGTTGAGCTCTGTTCCCATAGTCTCCTTGGGAGAGAAATTTGTTACTGATGTGCCTATGAAATTAGTTGAGTGATTCCTTTACTCCCCGTCATTAATATGAATGTGGCAATGGCAAACAGGAAGGTTTGGCTCCCTCGGGAGGAGAGATCTTTCAGATGGCACAAGTGCTGATCAAGGAGCAGGGAAGAAATCAGTTACCAGAGTTCTGCCTCTGCAGGAAGAAAGAAATGAGTTTGTGTCTCTGACATGACAAACCCCAAACCTCCAGAGACATCCTTGTGCTGCTGCCACACACACTGTAGTGGGAGCTGTGTTCCCACGTGAATTTGGGTGATGAATTTGGGTGCACAGGGTGTAAGTATGTGTGTGTGGGTTCATGTGTGTGTGCATACACTTGCTTTTTCACTAGAAACATGGATTTTTGCTTTTTTGGGAGTCAGGCTTCTCTTCAATAACTGAAAGACCCAGAGGATTCTTTTGGGGGTTTGATTCTAGGTTTTAAGAAGTTCTTAAATTTTTAAAGTCTCTTTATTCCTAAAATTGGGTTCTTTGGGTCTTTAAGCAAGATAAAACCCAAGGATCAGGCTTTCTCTTCTACTCAGTGGCTCATTCTGTTGGGGTGTTGCATCTGTTGATTCTCAGGAATCTTTGTGGGTTTTAAGTATTCTGTTGCCCAGAATTAAGCCAAGAGTTAAGAGGGAAGCGGTCAAAAGGTGAGGAAGTTTAGTGAGGCAGCGACTCTCACGCTGTGTTTCCTGGTCCAGGACTTTCACCATAGACCTGGAAAGAGTGGATTTTAGTTTTCAAAGCCACAGGAGAAAGGTTTCCCTCTGGAGCTGCCTCTGTTGATGCAGCAAGCCCGTGGCCAGCCATGCCCACCAGTGCTCCTGCTGTGTTCAGACCCAGTCTGGGATCATCCTGCTTCCCACAGCCTGCTTAGCAAGATGTGCTCTGGCTCTTGGTTTACTGGGTATTTTGGGGACCCAAAATCTCGGTTTGCTGGGTATTTTGAAGGTCTTACCTGAGGAGAGGTGGTATTTCAAGTCACCTTTGCTCATTCAGAGGTTGCTGAGAGCAGCAGGCAGAGGTATCCACCCTTGGTCAGAGGAGGAGACATGTCTCACCTGGCTGCTGGACTGACTGCCAGAATCCACAGGAGGGCTTGGCTGTTCCCCCTGGGGCCGTGCAGTGCAGGGTACTTGTCGTCAGGGCCCTGCAGCCCCTCTGCAGGGTGGCACAGACCACCACTCCCCTCTGTGCTCTGCCCAGTCCTGACTGCAGGGTTCACTGCTGGATTTAGGGCTTTTCTGACCTTTTCCTGCTGGGCTTCGTGGCCTTTAGCTGCTCGGTTAGAGGCAGCTTCTGTGATCTCGACACAGCCCAAGTCCTTGCTGCCCCCTCCTCCCAGCCAAGAGCCAGCTGGGCATCACCAGAGACCTCCTGCCAATAGGAGACGCCTCCCTCTGAACCTCCGTGGGTTTTCATGCCCTTATTTCTTTTTCAGGTGCCTGTCTCTGCTCCACCCAGCTGGTTCACCTGTGGGACAAGTAGGGAGCAGTTTTTTGGGAATGCAAGCATGTGCTGCAGGCTCTGTGCATGAGTCACTTCTGTCCTGGTGGGCCATGAGGTCTGCTCTGGATGTAGCTGCTCCACGGTGTCCTTTCTTCATCCCTGGGGTTTTTGGGGTGGTTTGGCACTTGTCAAGGCCCCTGGGGCACCCTGGCTGTTAACCAAGTGCATTTGGGTAGGAGTGGGTGGCCAGCCTGCAAACGCCTTGTCTCCTATAGCTGAGACAAGGCAGCTCAGACAAGCTGAGACAGATTGACACTTCCTACATTTCTTTAGCATTCAGCCTAGTGAGACACACATTTTAATGTAGAACACATCACCTGGCCACCTTCACCCTGTTAAACCCTGCAAGAAAGGAGGGCTGTCACCTCACCCCTCCCTAGGTGGTGGTGATGACTTTGCCTGTGCCCTCCTGACTCATGCAGAAGATTTGCCCTGCAATTTGTTTTGTTGCAGTAGCTCTTGTTCTTAATTGCAGGGAGCCTGTAATCAAAGCAAAAGTGTCACAAGCTTTGTTGTTGCTGTTCTTGCCTGTGACAAACAGCAATGGCAGCAAGGCAGTGCCTCTGCCCCATCCCTGGAAGTGTCCAAGGCTGGGTTGGACAGGGCTCGGAGCAACCTGGGATAGTGGAAGGTGACCCTCCCATGGCTGAGGGTCAGAATTAGATGAGTTTTAAGTTCCCATCCAGCCCAAACTGTTCTGTGAATCTGTTTCCACTTTGCTTTATTGGTCAGTGAAAAGTGCAGGGAGGCCCCTTGTCCTCCAGACTCTTTTGGATCCAAGTCATTGGGACCAGCTGGATACCAGGACACACCTTTCCTGGAGTGCTCTCACTGCATTTCCAAGGCCCTCCACATCACCTGGGTGAGAAGAAAGCACCGTTTCCTTGCTAAAAGGAGCTGCAGGTCATGCAGGTGTCCGAGTGGAGATGCTGCACATCCTGCTGCCACTTCCTGCAGCTTTCCAAGACTTGGGGTTAGAGCGATTAAAGAGTTGAATTCAGCCTGGAGTTCCCACCTGGATCTCAGCTGCTGGATTGCTCACAGTGTGAGTGGGTACCCAAAAATGTCTTGCTGTGAAGGTGGAGAACCACATTTATCCAGACAGTCCAAGTGTGGCGTGTGAAAGCAGTGTGTGCTTTGCTGTGCTCTGCTCGCTGCCCCTGGGGAGCAGCCTGCTTTGCCTTCCTGTGATGATGCCTCTGATACGAGGGGGGAATAGGGATGGAAATAATGGCTTGTTACTGATTTTGCACAAACAAAACTCGACTGCTGGGTAACTGCAAGATAATGACCAAAATTTGGTGGTGTTATCACGTGGAAGGATCTTGGAAGGATCTTGCTGTCGTAGATAAGGATCTAAGAGAGCACCTCCCTGCCTCCAGCACTGGGATGTCTTCAGCTCAGTTTACAAGGTACAAGGCTTTTGTTAATATCAAAACTGATAAAGATGAATGTTTCTTAAACCCTTCTGACTTCAAACACACTAGTGGTTTGTAGCATTCCAGTGCCTCTCAGCTGAGGAGCTCCAAGCCATGAGCAAGGAAGGAGGCATCTGGAGTCCTTGTCCTCCCTGGGAGAGGAGGCAGCTCTGGAGCAGGGCTGGGAGCAGCTCTGGGGGGGCTCAGCAAACCCACCAGATCCCTCCTCTCTTGTCAGTGCATGGCTGAAATATTCGACTCTTGTAACACAGGAGGGGTAGAGAATCAGATAGAGCAGAGGAAATAATTCCAGATTTGAGTAGAAATTATGAATGCAGCCTTCAGGTACCTAAAAGGGCTTCAAGAGAGCTGGAGAGGGACTATGGATAAGGGCCTGGAGGGACAGGACAAGGGGGAATGACTTCTCACTGCCAGAGGGCAGGGTTAGATGGGATACTGGGAAGGAATTGTTGGCTGTGAGGGTGGTGAGGCCCTGGCACAGGTTGCCCAGAGAAGCTGTGGCTGCCCCTGGATCCCTGGAAGTGTCCAAGGCCAGGTTGGATGGGGCCATGAACAGCCTGGGCTAGTGGAAGGTGTCCCGGTAGTGGGGTTGGAATGAGATGGCCTTGGAAGTTCCTTCCAACCTAAACCATTCTATGATTAATGGTCTGCTCAGGGTTTAGGCTTATTCTTGCTTCCCAGAGGTGAAGCTGGTCAGGAAAAGGCCCTTGAGGATGCTCTGCTTTCTCCCCAGTAATGGGGCTGAGGCTCAGGGCCATGGCAAGGTCTGAAGGCCTGTTCATACCTCTTTAATCAGGCTGCTCCCTTCTGGGGGTGCTGTGTGGGGGCAGTGAGGGGGAGGTGGATCAGAGGAAGCCCTGGCTGGCCTCCCTGCTGCAGGCAAATGGATGTTCAGCTCCCAACAGTTTGTCGTGACTGCTGGGACACCCCCATACTTTCTCCTGCTCTGTGGGTGCCAGAAAAAGCTTTGTCTGAAACAGCTTCCCATCAGGAACTCACCATGGGTTTCAGCATGGCCTCAAGCTCCAGTCTGCAGTAGAACTGAGTTTCGCATTTATTTTTCATCTTCTGCTCAGATTCTTCTCCAGGGTTATCAGGCAGTAACAGCCACCTTCTCCAAAATGGGATCACATCCCTCTCTTGAATGTCACGGAATGTCTGATGCTTCCAGCCTGTTCCGCCTTGGGCAGCAGCAGCTGGGAGTCCCAAAATGAAGGGGGACAGGATGACAGAGGGCTGGTTATGGAGGTGAACTCTCCTGTAAATAAGAGCTCTGAAACCCATTCTGAGTACCAGGAAATTACTCGTCTCCATTAGTTTGGGCCTTTATGAAAGCAGGTGATGGTTTTGCTCTGCAGGGATCACCTGCAGCTGGCAGGGCTGGCGTTATCCCAGCAGCAGCCATGAGGGCTGAGATGTTCCCCCAGCACTGGAGCTGTGCAGTGTTTTTCCTGTGTGGAGGGTTTTCTCTGGCCAGTGCTGCACGGGGCTGGAGAGCAGGGCTCAGAGCTGTGGAGGTGGCGTTGGATGCCTAGGGGGGATGGGACAGGGCCAGGTGGCTGCTTTGGAAGTAAAGGCAGGGAAATGTGCTGCTGCCTGCTGGGCACCCACCCTCCTGCCCCAGATACCCCCCAAAATGAGCTGGTCCTCAGTGCTCAAGTTTGGGATGGAGCAGTGCTGCAGCATCCAGCCGGGAGCCTGGATAATTTCAGGTTTATTTTGTGTTTCCCAGATACTTTTCAGCAGAGGTTCCCAAAGCATGCTTCAAATAATAGGCAATTTTTTCTTTTACTGCCCCTTTCAGGCTAGTAAATGGTATTTTCCTTTTCCACGGCAGCAATCTTGTGCACACGGAAGCTGCTTGGCCTCTGTGGACGCACACAGTGCAGCTGAGGCTGGGAGAGGATTTATTTACGAGTCCCAGGCTTGAGTTCTCCTTTTTATGCTGTTTCTGCCAGAGTTGGGTCTATGGTTCTCCACAAAGCCAAGGCAAAATAACTGTGGAACTGGGACATGGAAGCAGACAGGATGATGGGTCCCAGCCAAGCTCCAAATCTGCTCCTGATGCCAGGGTTTATGGATTACTGTTAATCTGAGAGGCAGCTTTGTACACTTAATAGGTGTGTGATTGATCCTGGTGCCCAGGAGATTGACCCTTCTCATCGGGCCATCCTTTATTTATAACCTGGAGCAGCTGGAAGTTTCCTCCTGGAGGGAGTGTTGGTCCTGGAGCCGCACTGGCATGGACGTGGCCAGGATGGTCTTTCTGCTGTCACCAGTTGGCATCCTGAGAGCTGTGATGGCTGGAGAGGGGATTTCCCTCGCTCTGGCATGGGGATGGAGCAGAGAAGCAGCTCTGGAGAAGGTCCTCCAGCTCCTCCCAGCCTGTGGCTCCTCTTGCAAGGAGAGGCTGTGCTGGGAGATAGCGCTGGGGATGGAGAGGGGCTCCCCTCCCTCTCTGATGCAGCCCCTTCCCACCCATCCATCCGTTTAAAAATAGCTGTTGGGGGTCTTTTTAACCTGGACAGCCTGAGGCTGGTGGTAAGGCTTGTTGGGAAGGGGAGGGAGCGATGTGCCTGAACGTGCACACTGTTCAATGAACCAGCACAGTGTGAAACAGCACCAAATCCTCGTCCCCCTGCCCGGGCTCAATTAGCTCTCCCTTTATTGAGGGCCTTCCTCGTGCCTCACTCAGCTAATTAAAGAGCCCATGCCAGTAAGCTGTGGCACCAGGTTGACGGTGGGGAGCTTTTCTGAGCAGGATGTGAAGGGAAGAAGGATCACGCTGGCAGCAGCTGCTTGGCTGTGGGCCCTGTGGATTCAGCTCCCCCCCACCGAGCTACTGGAAATGGAAGATCAGGTTTTAAAGCCCGGTTATAAATACGAGCGCGGGAGCTGATGCAACCCCGGCCATGAGAACGAGGTGTTTGGAAATGGGAGACTGCTGGCAGGGAGGGCAGAGCTGCCCTGCTCCCCTCGCTGACTGGAAAAGGGAGGTGCCTCCTTGGCTGTGGAGGGGCTCCTACCCCCTGCTCCCACCACCCCAACCTAGGGTTTCCATGAGGGAATTAGCTGAGGTAATTAGTGGGCTTGATTTGCTCTTGGGTCTGTCTCCTTCTAATAAGTTGTTCAGCCTGGAGAAGAGAAGTCTCTGTGGAGGAGACTTTAGAGCCCCTTCCAGTTCCTAAAGGGGCTCCAAGAGAGCTGGAGAGGGACTTTGGTTAAGAGAAACGTGCTGGGAGTAACAGGACAAGTTTCTGAGGCACTTGGAACATCTTGGTTCCCCCTTCTAAGAGCAGGTCCATGCTGAGGTGGGCCAGAGAGGGGCTGGACAGGGAGCAGAGGAAGAGGGTGATCATAGAATTAGGGAGTGTTTTGGGTTAGAAGGGTCAAGACTGTCTTGTCCCACTCCCCTGTCATGGGCAGGGACACCTTCCACTAGACCAGGTTGCTCCAAGCCCTGTCAGCCTTTCCCCATAGGAGAGGTGTTCCATCCCTTGGCTGTTTCAGCACAGGTGCTGTGGCCCAGGCAGCACCCATGGGTGTTTTCTGGCTGAGGTCTGGTGTCAGAGCCCTGTCTGCAGCTTACTCATCACCTGCAGGGATTTGGGAATGGAAGTACCAAGCCCAGTGCACTTCTGCACTGCCCGTGGCTGCTCCAAAAATCCTGTTCCCTTTGACAGAAATAATGTCCTGCTCTTAGTGGGGCAAATGGAGGTCCCAGGGATTTAGTTGGGGTCAGGCCCTTGCACTGCTACCTCTCAGCTGGTACATAGCAATGACTGTAATTTGTTAGGAGTAGCTCTTTGTTTGGAATTCAGGAAAGAAATTTGCACCTGCCTAGGAATATTTCAGACTGATGTAGAAGAAACACGGCAAAGACTCTCGAGAATAATAAACTCTGTGGGTTTCAAAAGAATTTCTTGAGCAGCCCCAGGTTTTGATACCTGTGAAGTTCCTTGCAGGACTTTGCCTCAAGGCTTTTATCAGGCGGCAAGGAGTGCTGGGAAGCAGTTCCATAGGGTGGGGAGAGTCAGAAGTTTTGGGTGTGGGGGCTGCCCTTGGCTCAGTGCCCACACCTGCTGTGCTCTGCACCTTTCCATCTTGCCTATTTTCGTCTTCAGCACTAGTTTTGTTCCTTTCCAGCAGGTACTGCCTGAACTGGGAATGTGACAGGAGCCCACGAGTCTGCAGAGAATAAAATGCAGCCCCCACTGCTGCCTCTGCAGCCCGGGCCCTGCTCCTCACCTTCCAAAGCATCCTGCACCTTCCTCCCTGAGCTTTGGGATGCTTTGGCCAGGTCTGGATGTGTCTGCAAGGGGCAGAGCTGCTGTTTCTGCAGCCCTTGGACAGGGCAAAGAGCTGAGGAGGAGATGTTGGTACCAGCCCCAAACCCGCTTCCCCTTTGGCCACATCGAGCATCCCTGCACCCCCCACCCTCTCCCGTCCCACCCGGGACTGAAAATCTGTGCTGATATGGGTGAGGTGTGTGCAGTCCCTCCGGTGTTTTAAGCCCAGCACCACGTAAATCTCCCCCGAGCCCCGGCAGGAGCCGCGGTGCGTGTCCAGCGCCGGTGCCGGTGTGGGAGGGAGCCGGTGGGAGCTGGGGTGCAGCGGCAAAATCCTCCTCCTGGTGCACCCATGCGAGGAGCCCTTTAGGTGTCGCGCTGGAGCGGTGAGTCCCCCGCGAGCCCTCGGCCTCCTCCTCCTCCTCCTCCTCTCCCGCAGCCCGGCCGCGGACACTCCGGGAGCTCTGTCTGTCTGTCTGTCTGCCGGCGGCTGGCGCGGGGCGAGTCACGCGGAGCCGTGACTCCCAACCACAGCGCCTGGCACGGAGCGAGGGGGCTGGCACGGCTCTAGTCTGCGGGTTGGAAACAGCCTGGAGATCTCCTGGGATCTTTGGGATCTCACGGGGTCTCCCGGGGGCTGCCCGCTGCCGCTCCCCCCACCCTACGGGGCGCTCCCGCTCTCCCGGGAAAGGGATAAATCACTGTGCCCTCGGGAGCCGGGCGGTGTCCGGTTACCCTGGGCTCCAAGGCATCCTCCTTGTGGGGCCGGCTCACATGCCGATGGTTTGCTCAGGGCTCTTGGCCGGCTTGGGGGAAAAAATCTCAGTTCCCTGGCGGTGACACGGTGTGGGCAACGTTTGGGGAAGGCTGGGAACTCCTGGGGCAGGAACACACATCTCCTGCTGCGCCGTGTCCCCTACACTGGTGATGAAGCAGAAATCCCGCTCTGGGGTGGGATGGAGGATTGGAAGGGGTCAAAACTAGGAGCTACCCCTACTCTGCATCTGCTCCTACCCCTCTCCTCCAGGATAGGCTGTCTGTGTCCTCTGTGTGCTCTGCTGTCTCTCTCTCCCCCTCACATTTTTGTCCCACTGTTGTGTTACCTCTCAGCTTTCCATTTTCTTGGTCTAATTTTTCATTTTCTTCTTCCTTTTGCAGTCTGAGCCCTGGTTCCTTCTCCTCCTACTGCCAGCTCTCTGCCCACCCCTGGATCCTGAGCCAGGTGCTGGGTCATGCTGCCCCACAGGAGGGGAGAGCCCTGGCTGGAGGAGAAGCTGGAAGCTCTGGGGGAGCCATAGGGGGTCTCCAAGAGACCCACAGCTTATTAGAGACCCACAGCTAATTAAAGAGGCTGGCACCTCTTTGAGTAGAGCTGTCCAGGCTTAAAGTGACCTGTCCTTCTGCTGGCGCATGAAGTTGCATCTTCAGTCCTCTTTGGGGGCCTGTCCAGCTGGAGCACGACATGTTAGGGACCCAAACTCACGTGCCCAGCCCGCACTTTGTCATGGCTAAGCTATTTTTGGGCTGGCTCATTTTGTTCCTGCCCTGGCATTTCCAGGGTGAATGACATCAGAGGCTCCAGAGCTGAGCCGCTGGAGAGGAGGGAGCACTTGTGGAAAGATTGGATCATTCAATTCAAAGGGAGAAGATCCTGCTTCTCTGGAGGCAGTTCAAAAAGCCTGGAATTACTTTCGAAACTCCGATTATCTGACCTTGGGCATGAGTGCTGTGCCCCCTGCAAGGAACCCCTGCACAGGGACCCTGTCAGCACTGACAGCCCTGTGTCCCCAATATCTGCAGCTTGAATTCTGGCCTTGCAGGTCTGAGCTCTCCCTCTGGCTGTGGTGGCTTTGTCTCCCCTTGGTTCAGACCAGGAGGTGAATACAGGGAAGCTGCTTTCTGGAGGAGGCACATTGAGGTGTCGAAGGGGCAGGTATTTGACTTTCCCTTGTAGCCAGTCCCCAGAAAAGCCACCATGAGCAGGAGGTGCCAGTGCTTGAGAGGTGACAAATGTGTCATCTGTGGGCCAGGCTGGCTGCAGTGACCACCTGGACGTCTGCCCTGCAGAGCATGGCTAATCCCCCCCCCAAGGCCAATTCCTGCTCCTGCTCTGAGGGATTTTTACGATCGGTTTCAGCAGGATCTGGGCTGATGCATTTAGGAGAGGGAGGAACACAATGAGAATATTTATGTGGGTTGTTTGCTGCTTAGGAGAAGGAAGCTGTGTTGGGTTGCTGGATGGTTCCCAGGGAGAAGGTACTTCCATGGATTTCAGCTTCTTTCCATGAGGTGAAAAGGGAAAGCAGAGGTAAGGAGAGAAGCCTCATGACCCAGTGCCATGAGGGATGGTACAACACCTAATGGGGTCTAACATGCTCCCAGGGCTGGAGTGTGGTCCCTCCTGGTCCCACTGTGCCATGCTGGGGACATGAAGCACCACCAGCAGCTGGGACGAGGGTGAAGCAGAGAAGACATTCCCATTCCCTTCCCCAGCAGGCTGGAGGAACAGAAAGAAGACAGTTCAGTGCTGGGAATGTGGGAGCACAGATGCCTCTCCCCTCCTTTCCTTTCCTTCTGACTTCACAGTGTTTTGTGGGATGGAGCAGGTTCCCCAGCACTGGATGCTGCAGCGCCGAGTGCAGCTCGCTGGGCTTTGGGAGCCGCGCGCTCCCAGGGCGCAACGCGCGATCCGTGGGAAAAGTGGGATGGTGGCAGGAGGGGAAGGGGGAAGGAGCGGGAGGAGAAGGGTGTCCCCCGAGCCCCCCCGGCCCGCTGAGCGTGCGGCGAATTCCTGCCGGCTGGGCTCATGTGAGAGCATTATCCCCGGGATGAGCTCATGCGCGAAGCGCGCGGGTTATCCGTGCGATTCCGGGTGCCGGGGCACCGGTGGCGGATTCCCCGGAGTTATGTGCAGTTGCCATTTCCACGCATTCCTGGGTTAACAGCCGATCGGGTTTCGCTGTTCACAGCCCCATTGAGCGCTCAGGGCCACGGCTCCCGACGCTGGTGATGGAGCGAAATCCCTCGGCTGTCTGGCTTCTGCTTTCTCAAACCTTGCCTTCCCTCTTCCTCTTCCTTGGTCTTCTCCAGACCCTCCCTCCTCTCTCCCACAGCATTGCCCATGTTGCAGGTTCTCCATCTCCTTCCTCATTTCTTGTTGAGCTTTAGTTTGTAGTGCCAGTAGGAGCTTGGTTGAGGCCATCGTTGTGTGGGATCCTGTGCCCTCGTTGGTGTGAGGACCAGGCTGGTGATGAGCCACCACACCCATCAGCTCCTTGCTCTGCTCCGGTGGAGTGTGCTGGCGGGAAAACAGAGTCTGGCGCAGAACAAGTCCCTGCTGTCCCTTTCTCTCTGTTTTCTCCACTCACGGGAGGACCTCAGGAAAGGTGGGCAACTGAGGAAGGAGACCTGGCTGTGTTTGGCCAAGAGACTTGGCTCTCTTAATAATTCAGTCACCAGTAGGTCAGTGATGGGACCAGCCCTGTAAGGGTGTCTGTGACTACAGTGGAGGGTGAGCTCATCTCAACCACTCAGCTTAGGCCATGAGAGGGTCTGCCAGGCTCTGGGGGTCTGCACGTGGCTGCTGGGCCACCCATGGCAAAGGACACTCTTCAGAGCTTGGCCTGCTCAGCTCTCATCTCTTTTCCTGGTGAGGAAGGGGTGGGGGAACAGCAGGGCCACGAGTTGCAGAAAATGAGCTCTTTAATGTCTGGTGGATGTCCATGTGCTGGAGAGGCTCTTTGCTGGCACCAGGCTGGGCTGTCCCAGTCCACAACTCGCTGTGACAGTCAGGGGGGTGGCCCCTCACCCACACCCGTCTGGCTCCATGGGAGCACTTGGGGAGAGCTCAGGTGTGTCCCCAAGGGGTGAAGCCAGTGCATGTAGATCAGTGTCCCTCTAATTAGTAGCAAAGTGGCTGGAGTCTCTTCCTCCGCTTCCCAAGGTCATCCCAGCTTTGAGAGGGAACATCTGCATGGAATCTCATGGCTGTGCTGCCAGCTGCCTTGTAACTTCAGGGGGTGGATTTGTTGCCACCTCCTATCACACAGGACCCCTCAACTTTCAAAGTCAGTGTGAGGCAGGGAGACCATGGAGGTGATAGGGGGGGAATACCACTGCTCAGACATCCCTGGTTCCAAGTCAGGGAGTGAGGTGGGTGAGGAAAGAGTCTGATCACCCAAAATGAGTTTCCACCCTGAACTCAGGAGTCTGCAAGACCTCCAGGGTGGAATCAGCTCATCCCTTGGGACCTGCAGGGAAGTGCTTGGAAAGAGAACTGTGGGAGGCTTGGACTAGCGTGGAGTCCAGGTGAATTTTCTGCTCTGCTGAATATTGAAGGTGTTGAGGAGTCCTAGGGAGGGGCGAGTGTCAGGCAGGTACTCTGCAAGTAGAAGTGTTGGTGCTGGTTCTCAGTCGTGAGCCCATCCCCTCTCTCCTGCTCACTTCTGCAAGGATGAGAACTGTATCCCAGTACAGTGGGGAAGAGCTGCTTTGGATGTCCTAGGAAGGAGCCTTTTAAAAGCAAAATAATGCATGAAAGTCCTTTTTCTGGAGAGTTCTGTGCTCCTGGTTTGTTTGGACATGAGCAAGAGGCATTTATAACAGCAGCCTCTGAAATAAATTGCTGAAACTGTCTTGTGAATGGAGCAGAGGACTAAACTCAGAGACTGATTTGATTGTTTTTTCATCTTCTGAACCTTTAAAAGCAAAAGATGGAGCGATGTGAGCAGATATAAAACATGATAATGACCAAATTCTGAAAAGTCTTAGGAAAAACTGGAAGGACACAGCTGTGGTCATGGCAGTCATGTGTGATCCTGTGCTGTGTGGGTACAGGCACTGCCGTGCTCCTGCCCTTCTGGTGAGAGGCTCGGCTGACATATTATTTTCTAAGATATTTTATATAGCTGTGCGTTGCAGCTTTGTTAATATTGTTACATGAACCTTTTTAATTTCCTGCCTTTTTTTTCCCCCCTGTGCAACCTTAGGATGCTGCGAGTAAAGTTCCCTTTGTGTACGTGTGTGTGGAGAAACAGAGAGGGTGGAACGCGGCTGGTTGGAGGGGAGATGCTCGACAGCTCCTGCTCGGGAGGGAGACCGGAGGAGATGGGGCTCCAACACTGGAGAGATGGAGGGGGAGAGATTGAAAGAAAACACAGCCCAGCCGTGCCGGTGCAAAACCTCTCCTTGTTCAGCAGGAGCGAGGTGAAGGGTGTTGACATGTTAAGTGGTGGCAATTAGGCCGGGAGTTAACACCTTATTAAGCGGGACTGGGGGCAGTTGGCACCTCCAAGCCTCCCTGTCTGCAGGCTCGGCCGGGACACAGCACGGACAGACTTGTTCCCGGCCTTTGGGGCTGTGCCGGTCATCGCTGAGATCCATAAAACTCTCCTGGCTGGTGGGCGAGGCAGCAAACCCTGCCGAGGGCGAAATGGAAGTCCTTGGGAGTCAGAGGAGCCAGTCCAGCGCCGGAGTCCAGGCACCCTCCGGCCGCGGTGTGGTGGCAGCTCTCAGTGCAGGCGCTGCCCTGGCTCAGATTTTCCATCAGGATTGCCAGCACCGTTCCCAGCTTTAGAAGGGAGGGCTTGAACTTGTGCCCACTGAAATGTGGGGCTCAAGGTTCCTGGGGGCTGGGACAGGGGCACCTGGGCAGCATGACCTTTCCTTACCCCACGTGACTCCAGCTGGTGATGAAGTGGACCGTGGTGTGCCGGGCACCTGCCTTTGCTTCTCCATCCTCAGATAAAATGACCTTGATGTAAAAGCCTCGGGCACTTCAGGATGTCTGTCCTCCCACCCCACTGCAGCTGCTCAGCCCAAGCAAAGGAGGGGTCAGGGTATTTTTGCAGCTTTGGAGCCCTTTGCTACCAGACTTGCCAGGACACTGCAACCAGCTGGGAGCTGCTTCCTAGCCCATCAGCCATTTCCAGGGAGCTGCTTCCCAGCCCATCAGCCATTTCCAGGCTCACTGTGGAGGTGACAGCCTGGGGGAAGACTGTACCTGGGAGAGGAGACACCAGCCCATGAAGTGCCCTAAATTCTGTCACGCTGCACTTTTTATTGTGATCACTGGGATGCACATCCCTTAGGGCCTTCCATGAGACCCAGCCCCTGTGTTTGCCCATTGGCATTTATTGGCCTTGTTTGTCCTCGTCCTGATTCAGCCCATTTGAGAAATTCCAGGGACGCTGTTGGACTTTGGTTGCCCCGTTTGGAGGGTGAAACCCTGGCCAGTCTCAGGGGTGGTGATGAGGATTTCCTTGGTGCAGACCTGGGTGTGGAGCAGGACATGGCCCATGGAGCTGGGGATATTTTGGAGCTGGTCTCTCTTCCCCAGCCTGGCTGCAGGGAGGGGTGTTGTGCCCTGTGGAATGATGGGAGATGCTGCAGGACACTGAGCTGACACTGCCTCTGTGGCCCTGGAGACTCTCACCACACCACTGGCAGTGGAGGCAGATGACGATGGGATCTGTAAAGCCAAAGGATTTTGGGGGGATGAGGAGAGGAATGGGATTCACCTCCAGGGCAAGAGTCCTGCCCTCTGTGGGGACTCTGTGGAGACTCTGCAACTCAGACCTGCCATTGATGGGATGTCACCTGCACTGTGCAGTGCTGTGAGCCCGTTCCTCAGCCTCTGACCCACCTCAGTGTACTACAGAGCAGATGCAGAGGAGCAAGGGCAGCGTGTCCATAAGCTTTCTGTGAGGAAGATGTGTGCAGTCCACCCACAGTAACAGAGATCACAGTTGGTTGGGGCTATGGGGGATGCCAGAGCATCCCACATCCCACCTCCAGCCAGGCATGGTGCGGGAGGAGTTGTGCCCGCCAGGACACCCCAGGACATGGCAAGGAGATGTGATTTTCCTACAGTGGTGTTGGCTGGCATTCCCAGGTGCAGCTGGGGAACGTGGATTTGGCTTCCAAGGATGCTTCCAACTCCCTTCATGGGGATGACTGCACAGCCTGGGGTTGGGGCAAGTTAAGTCCCTGCTTGGACAACCCGTGTGCTGCTCTGCTCCAGCCTCTGGTAACATCAGTGGTAGAGTCACCATCCCTGGAAGTGTTCAAGAAACATGTAGATGTGGGATTTGGGGACAAGGTTCAGCTGTGGCCTTGGCAGTGCTTGATTAGTGGTTGGACTTGATGATCTTAGAGGGCTTTTCCAACCTTAAGGATTCCATGATTCTGTGATCTCCACACCATCCTCCCCTCTTCCTCCCCTTCTTTCCCATGCTTGGGAGGGGGGTAGATGTGAGCCTGTGACCTCACTGCTGTCACCGTGGCATGGCAGCATCATGTCAGAGCGGCGCAAATTCGGAGGAGGAGGAGCCTCCCGGCAGGCGCGAACACACGGGAGGGGCTTCGGGGGGGAGATCACTGAGCTGAACCAGGACGGAGCAATGGCAAACCCCGAGCCGGCGTCAAAGCTGCTCTGCTGCCAGTGTAATGGCTCTCAGGGCTTGCTTTTATGTGACAGCTGCTTCCAAAGGCTGGCGGCTCTCCAGGCAGCTCGAGCCGGGGGTGAGCGGCGCGGGCGCTCCGGCAGCGTGCCGTGCCCTTCAGAGAGACAGCTCTGCGCTGCGGAGAAGCTGCATTTTTGCGGTTCTTGTGGTTCCCTGTGTTTTTTGGGAGAAGGGAAGAGGCCGCTGGAGCACAGACCCGCGGCTCAGGCGTGCTCCGGGGCAGGCGAGCGGCGCTGGGAGGGTTTGCAGTGCCCGGCCCGGTGCCCACAGCCTGCCCACCGGGGTCTCAGGGACCGGACCCCTCTCGCCGGCCTGGCTGCTCCCTGATGCCACGTCCCTCGGCTCCTGTGCTCGCTGTCAGCTGCCCACCCCGTGAGCAATGGGACAGGGGGATGGCCCCTGCCCTGCCCTGCCCACCAGGCTGAGGTGCAGGGCCCAGGGTAGCCCAGGACACGGGGGTTTTGCCGGAGGTTTCCATGTCTGCCGCCTTGGCATGGGGCTGTGCGAAGGCATCTTTTACCCTGACAGCAAACCCATGGTGACAGCTACCGCGAGGGGCGAGATTGAAACCAGATGCACCCCTCTTTCTCAAACTCCAGCAAAGCCAGAAACAGCCCTCTGGGGACGGAATGTCTGGGAAGGGCTTGGATGTGCTCCTTCGCCAGTGCTCGGCCCTGGAGCCCCGAGGCACCGCTCAGCCCCGGGCCAGGCTATGCCCAGTGGGTGCTCCGGGCCACTGGGCAGGAGTGGGCACCGCGGGGCCCTCACCCAACAGGCAGCAGCGCCCGGAGCACACGTGGCCCTGGCTAACGAGAAAAGACATGGTTAATTAGAACAAGGCAGCGCGTAGTATGTGTGGCGCCGGCTTTTAAAGGGCTTTGCGTGTTGTCTTCGTTATGAGTGTGAGAATGCAGCTCACTCGCTTTTTCTTTCCGAACAAATTAAGGACACATTTCACCCATCAGGAGATGAAATAAAATACGAGCAGGGAGGGAGCGTGCCTGGCGAGCTCCCTCTCCCCGTCCAGCTTCCCCCGCCCTGCGCGTGGCGGACCCTGCGCTGGGCAGGTGCTGCCAGGCTCCTGCCTGCCCTGTCCACGGGCAGGGCACCATCCCCTGCCTGCCATCGCTCCCTGGCTCACCTGGGCTGCTCCTGCACCGGGGTGGGCAGGGGGACATGGTGCAATTCAGGGCTTGGCAGGGTGGAGATGCCCACAGCTGGAGCAGCTGGTGGAGTCTGAAGCCCTTGGGATGCTCCTGCTTCGTGGCAGACTGAGGTCTGTACCGTGGTGGCATTCCACTCCTTAATGCTGACTGTAGGGATGACACTCCTTGAATTATTTTTAAATTTTCTTTTAGTGCTGCTGGGCTTGACCTCCCCAAAGAAGCACCATAGTGGAGGGTGAGGGGTGGGCTGGAGGAAGAGACAGAGAATAAAGCTGTTCCCGTGAACAGTTGTGATGTTGGTGCTGTGGAGTTACTGGTTCCAAGGGCCACAAAGATGCTTCAAGGGCTGGAGCCCCTCTGCTCTGGAGCCAGGCTGGGAGAGCTGGGGATGTTCACCTGGAGACGAGAAGGCTCAGGGAGACCTGAGAGCCCCTTGCAGGGCCTAAAGGGGCTCCAGGAGAGCTGGAAAGGCACTTTGGGCAAGGAACTGGAGGGACAGGACAGGGGGGAATGGCTTCCCGCTGCCAGAGGGCAGGGTTAGATGGGATGCTGGGGAGAAATTGCCCAGAGCAGCTGTGGCTGCCCCATCCCTGGAAGTGTCCAAGACCAAGTTGGACAGGGCTTGGAGCAACCTGGGATAATGGAAGGTGTCCCTGCCCATGGCAGGGGGGTTGGAACTGGATGATCTCTAAGGTCCCTTCCAACCCCAGCTGTTCCATGATTCTGTGAACTTGGCACAGACAGCTGCCATCCCCAGCTCTGTGAGAACCACAGCAATGGGAGCTGGGAGAGGTGTGCTGGGCAGCAGTGCCAGGCTGAGCACATGAGCTTGGCTGGGGACAGGCACTGCAACCAGGAGAGCTGGTGTGGTCGGTGCTGCAGGGGATCTGTCCAAGAGACCCCTATCTGGGGACACAGGCCTGGGAAAACAGCCATGAAGGGGTTCCAGTCCCTGGCACCGCTGTCCCAGCCCTCATTTCAGCCACAGAGCATCAGAACTGTTGAAGCCCGAGAAAAAAACCCCGGTGCAACCATCCCTCCCCCCTCAGTAATCTGTTCTCTGAGCTGGATTTAGGGATTCACTGTGGCATTAAATGCAAATAACAGACGAGTCGGTTTTGCCCCAAATGGGGGAGGAAAACGAGTCTGGGAAAGGAGTTTCTGTGCGGTAACGTAACCGTAGCTCGGAGGGGCCCTCGGCTCCGCCGTGTGTGTCTCTCTCTGCGTGCCTCTATTTTCCTCCTAATACTCGTGGACTGCTGGCTTGTAACGTGACGACTTTTCAACGTCAATAATGTATTGAATAACACTGTCAGAAACTGGGGGAGCGTTAACTCCTTCCCTAGTCTGCAGCTTGCGGTGGGAGCCTCTGGGGGAGAGCTGTGGTCCCATGGTCAGGGCTGGGGACATTCAAACCCAGCACTGGGAGGTCTCTCATCCTAAGATTGCTCCCTGCACAACCACAGGCACAGGGACAAGAACAATGGGCACCTTGTCCCTCCCCATCTGCTGTCAGCCTGGCTGAGGGGTGCAGAGTGAGGCACATTTTACCACAAATTAGTTAGGAGTTTATCAATGCAGTCACATTAAATGACAAGGCATTGCTTGCTATTGAATTTGGCACATCTCTGATTTTTTCCCCCTGTCCTGGTGACTGAGGGACAGCTTTTAGCATTTCCAGAGTGGATATTCCCCACCAGGGAAGTGCCTCTGCCTCTCATCTGTACCAACCCAGCTGGGACCACTTCCCACCTCAGACTGGTACGTATTCCTGTCCTGTCCTTTGTGACATCTCCTGCTCACCAGGAAGCAGTTCCCTCTTTCCCATTCCTTAGTGCTGAATGTCATTTTTGTCCCATCACGGAGGGATTTTTCCCATCATGTTCCATTTTTCCCCCCACTATGGACTCAGCTCTCTGGCAGTACTGAGGAGTGGCCGATACCAGCAGGCAGCAGTTGTTTTGTAGATCGGTAATCACAGAATCACAGTCATGGAGTCATTAAGGTTGGAAAAGACCTTTAAGATTGCCAAGTCCAACCATTAACCCAGCACTGCCAAGGTCACCATTAAACCATGGCCCCAGGTGCCACATCTACACCTTTTTTAAACACTTCTAGGGATGGTGAGTCCACCTCTGCCCTGGGCAGCTGTGCCAGGGCCTGACCACCCTTTCTGTGAAGGAATTTTCCCAATATCCAACCTAAACCGCCTCTGGTACAACTTGAGGCTGTTTCCCCTCTCCTGTCCCTTGTTCCCTGGGAACAGAGCCTGACCCCCCCCAGCTTCCCTCTCCTGTCAGGGAGTTGCAGAGCCAGAAGGTCCCCCCTGAGCCTCCTTTTCTTCAGGCTGAGCCCCCCCAGCTCCCTCAGCTGCTCCTGCTGCTCCAGCCCCTTCCCCAGCTCCGTTCCCTTCCCTGGACACACTCCAGCCCCTCAATCTCCCTTGTCTGAGGGTCCCAGAAATGCCCCCAGGGCTGGAGGTGCCCCAGCAGTGCCAGCACAGGGATGGGCACTGCCCTGGGCCTGTGCCCCCACTATTGCTGGTACAGCCCAGGGGACATTGGCTTCTTGCCCACCTGGGCACACTTGAGCTCGTGCTCAGCCACTGCTGACCAGCACCCCCAGGTTCTTTCCTGCCAGGCACTTTCCAGCCGCTCTGTCCCAGGCCTGGAGCTCCATGGGGTTGTTGGACCCAAGTGCAGGAGCCGATACTGAGCCTGGTTGACCCTCATAAAATTGACCTCAACCCTGCAATTATAATTGTTAAATCTGTGCTCTCTAATTCAGACAGAGAATTTCAGCTCTAGCATTTGCAGCAGATACCCAGGCTGGAGGGCAGCTCTGCACAGAGCAGAGCCTGACACCCCACTGACTCCTGTCACCCCATTCACCCCATTCACCCCATTCACCCCGCTCACACTCGGCTGCGGAGCAGCAGTGCCAGGATTTCTCTTGAGGTGATGAAAGTTGAGTTTCACAGCACTGCCCACTGTCTATGGGTCTGAAAAAGATCTGCCTATGGTGGGGGCATTGTGCTCACCCTCCTCCTGCCATCCCAGAGTCCCTCGGCATGACGTGCCCACTGACCCCATTGCTCAGTGTGTGGGACAGCCCAGCTCAGCACCAGCCCCTTTGCCCTGCCCAGGCAGGTGCTTTGCACACTGGCTTATGACATGGGCTTCTGGGCTTTGAGCTCTGCTTTAGCAAACCACGCAGCTTCCTAAGCCAGCTTTGGGTTGTTTGGGATTTGCAGCTCTGGGGCTGCTGTTGAGGAGGGGGAGCAAGAGGGTGGCTTGGGGGTATCAAGCAGCCAGTCAGGTAAAGGTCAGCCACCCCTGGCAGCTGGGGCTCCTTGCTGCTCCCTGTCACCTTCCCTGCTTGGGAACAGGGCTCAGCATGTCCCCTTGTCCCAGCCTTCCAGTTGCATTTCATTGTGCCCCATGGCATAGTGGGATGGCATGTGGTGGTGGATTTGGGCACTTGGTGACAGCAGAGAAGCTGTGCCCTCTCCTTACACCCCCTCCCATGGCTACCTGCCCTACTGTGGGATGGTGTCCATAGCAGGAGCCTCTCTATAAGTGCTGTGAAAGTGGCACATGGAGGATGCCACCAGCTCATTGGGGTGACACGAGCTGGCCTCACTCTGCAGCCTTGAGGTGCAATTCCCTCCTTCTTTTCCCAGGCCACACTTGCTGTGCTCAGAACACCATGTAGGGCACAGCCTCTGGATCATTTTCCACATTCCTTGGACAGCCCCACAGCTACTGATGTGGCCGTGGGGTCACAGGAACATGACTGATGTTATCTCTGGAGCCGCATCATCTCTTCCCTCACTTGCTGTGCTCCAGGAAGTTTCTAAAGAGCTTCCCCAGCTCCTCTCGGAGCAGCACTGATTTCCACAAGCCAGGAGCAGACAGAGTGTCCCTCTGTGTTTGTTGTGTGCCCAGGCCCCATGGCATCACCCCACAGTGTCACCCCACATGCCCTGTTCGCCCAGGGACTGCTGCGGGGAGGAGGCTGCAGGAATGCGACTGGGAATAGGGAATCAACTGGGATTAGCTGCTTGCTTTCCAGCCAACGTGACTTTGGCTAAGTGCTGTGGGGGACCCCCTCCCCTCCTGTTTGGCTCAAGGAGAGGAGGGAATAAAAAAAAGAAAAAAAGGAAAATGTTGGTTTTGTTTTGGCTGGGGAGCTGGAGCCACAAGGAATGTTGGGAAACCACAGCTTGGGTTACCCTCTTCCAGCGCACGGCATGATGCTCTGGCGAGGAGGCAGAAGGGGCTTCTCCCTCCTTGCCTTGCTGAGACAGAGCACTGAGCCCAGTCCTGGCCTGCAGGAGCTCTGTGGGAAGAGGGATCACTGCTGGGAAGGCACCCTACAGGCAGGGTGGAGGTTGCTGACTCCAAGTGGCCAACGGGCCAGCGGGGCTCTCTGGGAGCAGAGAGCAGTACAGGTGGCACTGGGAGACCAGTGCTTTCCCCACTATCCGCTGTGACACACTCCCTAAAATAGTCAGGGCTCTGTTTTGACTTGTGGTTTGGAGGGATTCGGTTGTGGGTCAAACCTTCCAAGGAAACCAGATCTACATGGAGGAGCGTGCAGGCAGGAGGGAGATGTTCTCCAGCGGATGTGAGTAGGATCTGAACCTCCCAAAGAAGGTTCCAACTGACCTTGGAGTCAGCTATTCTGGGAGTGATGGGTGTGGTTTTGGGCGTCCTATGCTGGGCACCCTGACCAGTGCCAGAGCTTTTACTAGTTGGAACCCTTGGAGATAGCGCAGGAGGGTGCTCATACTGCAGGGGATGGGAACCTTCACCTCTGGGTGTTGTCCCCCACGGTGCAGGGACATCACCAGACCAAATGAGGGGCTCCGGGCATCGGGTTTGTTCAACTGGAGGAGACTGAGGTCAGATGTCATTGGAGTCTGCAGCTTCCTCATGAGGGGCAGTGGAGGGGCAGCTCTGATCTCTGCTCTGTGATCAGTGACAGGACCCAGGGAACAGCTGGAGCTGTGTCAGGGCAGGCTCAGGTTGGATCTCAGGAAAAGGTTCTTCCCCCAGAGGGTGGTTGGGCACTGACCAGGCTCCCCAGGGCAGTGGGCACAGCACTAAGGCTGCCAGAGCTCCAGGAGGGTTTGGATAACGCTCTGAGGGCCAGGGTGGGATTGTTGGGGTGTCTGTGCAGGGCCAGGGGTTGGATGGATGATCCTTGTGGGTTCCTTCCCACTCTGGATGTTCTGTGATTCTCCAGTGTTATGAAATGCTCAGAAATGAGCTCCATGCAGGATCGATGAGAGCTCGTGCAGAGCCTCAGATATCCCACTGAGTCTTTTCTGTTGAAGAACCAGTATTTTGGCACAGGACACAAGAAGAAACCTGTTTTCCTGGAGTGTGACTGAACAGAGAGACAATGGGGAGCAGGACAGGGGGAGCAGCAGTTTGCCCCTGCATGTTTGTGGTGCAGAGCCTCCAGCTGAGGGGCTGGTTCAGTGCCAGAGGCTAGAGGAGGATTTTAGTCCAAATACTGTGAATTTTTTCCATTGTGATATCCTTACTGCAATGCAGGTCACCCATGGCACATGCCTGGGGCAGGTGAAGTCGCAGTAGCTATGTCACCCAGGGCAGGAGAAGCACTGAATGCTCCTGTTGCTGTGCAGGCACAGTGTATCTCCATCCAGGTGGGCTGTGCCATGCAGAGGGATCTCGTGTGGCAGGTCTGGGCTGTGTCACACACAGTACTGGGCTCTCTGTGGGTGACATGGTGCGTGACAGCAGGGACATGCTGTTGGACAGTTCTGACTCCAGCTCGCTGCTGGAGGGGAATAGGGCTTGCAGATGGGAACAGGGCTTTATCTGCTGCTGCCTGTGGTGAGTGAGCAGGCAGGGGGGTGGCAGGAGCATAAACAGGAGCCCAGGAAGGTCTCTTGAGCTGTAGGATGTGGCATCCACCCTGGGAATGCCCACCCCTGCTGCCCCTTGGGTGTCACTGAGAGCTTTTGGAGGAGAGCAGGGACCTGAGAGCACATTTTCAGCAACAGAGAATCAAATCGTGTCATTCTTTGGTCTCCAAACCCATCCACTTTGGAGGGGACAGCTCGAGAGGAAGGAAGGAAGACCTGAAACCGGAGCAGGAAGTTCCTGAAAGGCGAGAGCAGCCTTCATCCCAATGTGCTGAGCCTCTCTTCTCCAATGCCTGTGGCTGAGCACTAAGTGGTGTTAAATCTTAACTGCAAACCCTTTTGAAGTTCACATCCTCCCTCCTGGTAATATATCCAGCCGTGGCAGTCACTGAGCTCCTGACTCTTCTGAGTTTACCATACCCTCTCATCTTTGCTTTTGTTGGATCTATCCTGACTCTTCATGGTCCCCAGGGATCTGTTGGTGACATTCTGGCCCCCTACAGGGGTGGCTGAAGGTGCAGAGCAGGATAAAAGCACAATGAGCTCCTGGGGTGAGCAGAGCACCCAGGGGGTGAGTCCTGCAGGTTTTGTTGGCTCCTTAGGTGCTGTGTGTGAGCATAGCCCCACAGTGGGCCAGGGGACACAGCCTCCCACAGCACTGACCTGTCAGCACCGGGCACGGGGCGGCAGCTGGAGGTGGCTGGGAGTCAGTGAGGACTTTAGTGCCAGGACCCCACACCCAGGGGGTGCAGGATGTGCTTTGGGATGTTCCCTGTGGGAGGGAGATCTGGACAAAAGCATTCAGCACCCAAGTTTTCTGTGTGGAGGGATCAGTGGGGTTACTCACAGTGCCCGGGCTGGAGGAGAGGGCCTTGTGGCCATCGAGGAGTGGGGTGGCAGGATGGCACTGTGACCACTGAGGTGGCAGGGTGGCTGTGCTGCCATCAGGGTGTAGGGTGGCAGGATGGCACCGTGCCAGCATCCCCGCCTGTGGCTCCGATGGGGAGCTGATGGGAGCTGCCCCAGACCCGGCCGATGCCTGGCGGCGTTTCTCGCTGATCCCAGGGCAGGCAGGTGGGGGGACTTGCCGGCGCTGGCAGTTCTGATAAAGGCAGGCCGGTGCTTTCCAGCCCAGTGGATTAGGCTGGGGCTGGACATGCTCCGTGTAAGCGCTCCCAAGCATGCGCCTTTCCCGGTATTTCCCATGGCTGGAGCTACTGTTGAGTGACTGTGGAATTAAAGTATCGTTTGCAATTTTCTACATTCCAGAGCGGTGTCGGGTTCTGGCGCAGGGCAGGCTCCGGGAGTGCCTGAGTGCTGCCTTGGCCCGCACGGCCCCGGGGAGCTCGGGGGCTGCGCACATCGCTCTGTCCTCACAACTCCTGCTCAGGGGAGCGTCAGAGAGCCAAAGCAGGGAGCCCAGCCTCCCGGCTGCTTGGCTGGGCAACCGCTTACCTCCTGTCTAACACTTATTTCCAAACCAAAAATTTCACCCCGGCGACATCTATTCATTTTTCCCAGGATTTTGAGCGATGGGGAGATTGGAATCCAAACACACCCAAACTGCCCGTGGTTTCAGACATGTCGTACTCCCCCAGCATCAGGTGGGTGGTTGTCTCCAGAAAGGCTGCCCACAAATGTAACCGAAATCCCAGCCCAAACCCCAGTTAGCTCCAGCAAAAAGAAAGAAGAAAGTTGTAGTTTTGCAGCAGCTGATCCATCTGCTGCCCCTCATGGGGCCAGGGCGGCTCTGGGAAGCCGGTGGGGCTGTGGGTTTGGGTGCCTGTCCCCGTCTGTGTGCTGGGGTTAAACAAACACCAGCTCAGAATCTGCACAGCGTGGAGGATCAGGGTGGTTTGCAGGCTGTGATGGATTAAGCTTCTCTGTGTTGCTGGGGTTGGGTTGGGATGGCACCCACAGGCTTCTGCTGCTGAGGAAACTGAGGCATGGGAAGAGGAAGGGCGGGATTAGCCTGTCCAGCTAGAGATGTGGTGGTGCAGGCTGGGTGTCTGGAGTCCCCCCTTCATTAGATGATGGAGGGAAATGGGCCTCACCAGAATGCTGTTGGCTTGTGAAGCAGGAGAGGAAGGTATTTGGAGACACCTCTATCTTGCCATTGACTGGAGAAGATGCCTCTGCTGCAGACACGGAAAGGAAGGTGTCAAGCCTGTTCCTGATGATGTTTTTCCAGTGATGTGAGAAACCTCCAGCAGGAGTAGAAGTGGGATTTGGCTCTGTCATGAGCCCTGTATGTGTTTAGTTGTCTGACTCCATGAAGGGCTTGGCCCACTTCAACTTTGGGCAAGGAGTGTGCTTGTTATGGAACGAAACTTGCAACGGGATCTCTGTGGAGGCTCCTTCATCTCATCTCCATTTCCTTATCCCACATGTTCTTGATGCCCACCCAGGCCCTTCTCCCGTTGTCAACTCTGCAGTATTCTCCTGGCAACACTCACACTCAACTGGATGTGCACTGGAGCCTCAGCTGGAGGACTGTGTTGGTGGAAAAGGTGCTCCTAAGCCAGTTTTCGTGGGAACTGTGGGGTTGCAAGGACACAAAGAGGATATTTGAAGAAGGCAAACCCTTGTGTTTGTGCTGGAGCAGCTCCTGAGGCCTCCCATACCCTGGGGGAGTCATTTGTAGATACCAAAATGTAGTTGTAGGTTGTAAGGCTCTTGTGAAGAGTTGATCAAAAGTGAGATTAACTCACTCTAAGATGAGAGGTGGTTTCTGTCTAAATGAGGGGAAAGCGAGAAGTCCAACCCTGTCCACTAGAGATGGATGTGCCCAGAACAGGTGTCTCACTCTCCTCCACTGGATGAGGGAGGCATCTCCAGAGGCTTCCTCCTCATTCTTCACATCCCCTGACTTCTCCTGAATGAAACAGGATACATAGGTGTGCAGCTCCTTCCATGACATTGTGGAGCGTGAGTCTCCAGCAAAGTCTCTAAGGCTGATTTGGAGATGGAGACATCCTTAATCACCATATCCCTCAGACAGGCACCTCTGCTATTTTCTTAATCAGCTGCATGGCTTTGAAGCAGCCCAGATGGTATCTCCTGTGGCTGCTTACACTGGTGGTGTGGCTCATTCATGGGAGGGATGTGGTGGAGGGTAAGGAGGTAGTTTGTATATTTGTATACATACAAACACACACATGGCAGTGCTTGGAGAAGGAAATGAAATCCAGCTGGACTTTCCTCCTGATCCTCAAATCTGGGAGGTGATGGAGTATTTTTAATGGTATGGTTATTCCACTAATGTCCCCCCAAGAGATACTTCTTATTCATATCCTCTCCTGGGAGCATCTGTGGAGGCAGCCTCTTGCAGAGGCAACCGCCCAGGTCTGTTCTGAACTGCTTCTCTCTGGCTAAGGAGCTTGTGGTCTCTGGTGCTTGGACTCTCTTGGACTTCTCTGGCGAAGAAGAAGAAGACAAAGACCTGTTCTGATTCCCCAGAGAAGCTGTGGTTACCTCATCCCTGGAAGTGTTCATGGCCAGGTTGGATGGAGATTGGAGCAACCTGGTCTGGTGGAAGGTGTCCCTGCCCATGGCAGGGGGTGGGATGAGATGGGCTTTAAGGTCCTTTCCAACCTAAACCATCCCAAAGACTCTTAGAGTTTTCAGAAACGCCAAATAGCAACGAGGTTTTCCTCCAAAGACATCTTCTCATGTGGATATTTAGACCCCCCCTCGTGCATAGCACAGTGTCTTCTCAGACACTGGGAACGTTTTCTTATTCCTCTGGTATGTCATTCATGGCAGGATGATGATTCAGTCTTGGGACATGACTTTGGGGAAGAGCTTTGGTTACCTCCAACCCCATCCAGCAGCTCCCTCGTGACGCTCCCCCAGTGCCTCTCACTGGATCACCACAAACCCAGGTCTGACACACCAGGGTCCCCCTGAGGAAGCCCATGAGCTCATAACCCAGGGTTGCCCTGGCTTTCCTGGTTCTGAGTGCACGTTCCAGGCTCCTGACTCATTTCCCAGGACCAAAGCATGCAGCCCACTGTCTAACCCTGATTTCCCCAGCATTCCTGAGGTTGGAGGGGAGCAACAGAAAGAAAGGACCCTCTTGGCTTTCCTCTCCTGGTATTTTTCTCGGCATTTATTAGGCATTCTTGCTGTTTCTATTCTTAAATTGTTTTCTTGTGCAATCTGTGTGGGTATGTGCTGCTAAATTTAATACTTTGTTAGTATCAGATTTTGCTTTCAAGGGCTTTCAAAACAAAAACAATAAAAATAAATCCTTTTGCAGGAGGTCACTGAGGTGGAATGGCTTTTTCCCAAGCACTGACATGCTTTGGACTTCTCCCTGCTCCCTGCTCAAGCTTATTCCCTCTTGCCAAGAGGCCCTTTTCCCCCATCAGCTGTCTCTGTTCCCAGTGGTGAAGATGACACATGGTGTGTGTGGTGCTGTGGGTGTTCAGGACCAGGGAACCAAGTGAACCCCATTTTGAGTAGAGGGCACTTGTGTGAGACAGTGACAGAAACATCCATCCTTAGTCTGCTGCTCTTGCAGGACTTGTGTTTGCAGGGTCCTTGGTTCTGGGAGCTCATTGGTCCCTTGGCCTGAAAATGTCTCTGTTTTTAACAGCAAGGTTTTGGACTATCCTGTCAAACAGGTTGCCCAGAGAAGCTGTGGCTGCCCCATCCCTGGAAGTGTCCAAGGCCAGGTTGGACGGGGCTTGGAGCAACCTGGGCTAGTGGAAGGTGTCCCTGCCCATGGCAGGGGGTGGGACGAGATGAGTTTTAAGGTCCCTTCCAACCCAAACCATTCTATGATTCTATGAAATCTGTCTCCAGCTTCTTTAGACACACTTGGTTTCTGCTGGAGAAGCTGGTGGATGCGATGAACCACTGAACAACCCCAGCTGGTCAGCCCAAGCAGATGGGATGTCATTCAAAATCCCAACTGGAACTATCCCATCACGAGTGCTCCAGAACTTCTGCATCAACGGTGGGGCAGAGCAGCCCTGGGAAGGTCCTGCTGATGTCAGGCCTGCAGGAATGCCCCCGTGGTGCCCAGATCTCCGAGCAGAGGAGGCCGGTGGTCCTGCTCCCCGTGCAGCTGTGCGAGCTGCCTGGCACTGTGGAAGTGACTGTGGTGTACTCTGAATTTTCCAAAGTCGGGTGACGTAGGAACCGAGGCTCCCACTGCTCTGTTTTACTTTTATTAGCCAAACTATTTAACCAGCAGAATTGTTTGCAGAAGCAAAGCACTTTGGTCCCCAAATCGTTGAGCTTCCGCCTTCCATCCGCTCTCAGTAGGACAGCGATCATGTGCTAAATCCCAATTAATCATTAAGAAGATATTTGAGGTTTAGCAGCTGTGTTATAAGATACAGTTTTTACTGGTTTCGACCTCAGTTAAATATGTTTTTAATAGTGGATGGTATTTAATTAAACATAAAATAACAGAGGCTTATTAAATCTAGAGAGACCTTTCCTAGTGATGGATATTGAATGTTAAGTAAATACCAGTTGGTCATTAGAAGCATATTCAGTGTGGTTTCACAGCTATGTAATAGCCAGGTATCTGATTACCCATCTGCCCAGGTCCAATGAATACGCCCTTAATAATCAATTGCCACTCATTTAATATGTAATAATAACTGTCCTATTAGACCTGAATTAGATCCCTGTAGGAGCAAACAGAGGTAACCTGGTGCTCACTAGGATTTTTGAGCAGATTTTGTTTTGTTTTGAGTTGATGGTTGATGGAGATTAATGTGGTTGAAGATTGGATGACGCTGGGTAGGATGATGGACAAGTGGGAGTCGCGTTGTGTTCCTGTGGGACCTGCCCACTGCCACCACTGTGGTCAGCCAGGAGCAGGGTGACCGTGGTCACAGGGGGGTGAAGGTGGGCTACTGGCAGCACTCAGGGCTCCCACAGCTGCACTGGAGTCTGTTGCTCTTGTCTGAGGGACCCAGAATTGGACACCCCTTCCCTGAGAACTTGCTCCAGGAGTTACTGTTTTCTCATCCTCCCAGATCCCGTCTTGTACTTTTGGAGAAGCATTAGACTAGGGCTGGAAGTTTGGTAGCATTGGGAATAGAATCACAAACTGGTTTGGGTTGGAAAGGACCTTAAAACCCATCTCATTCCAACCCCCTGCCATGGGCAGAGACACCTTCCACTATCCCAGATTGCTCCAGGCCCTGTCCAACCTTGCCTTGGACACTTCCAGGGCTGGGGAAAGCTTGGGCTGTGTGTGTGCAGTGCACGTGTGGCCCAACCAAGGTGGGAGGAACAACCACACCACGTCACTCAATTAAGATTGTACGTAAAAAATGATAAATACAGAGGTGGCAGCTTTTAAACAGAAAAAAACCTGCTGCTGCCAAGCTTGCTGCCCGTGCTGGGGGCTGTGAGCCTGCCTGTGATGGGGGCTGGAGGGTTGGATCTCTGAGCTGGAGCCGAGAGCACTGCTTTTCTGGGACTTCGTGGGTAGCCCTATTAGCTTGCTAACAGCAGCACTTCTTTTTTAATTTCTCTGTGCTGCTGCATTTCACAGGCCATAACTTTTCATTCCTCCCCTCGTTAACCTGCGCAGTGGCACTGACTCAGCGCTGGAACAATACACGCGGCAGTCGGGCGGTGATTCACGCTCCGGGTGGAGGGGATGAGCCCGGCTCCTCTGCTCGCCTATTAATTCCTTCTAGAGCGTGAGTCAGGCTCTCCTCGCCCCCGGGCAGAAAAGCAGCCGCGGTGGGATTTAACCAGGGAGCCGGGAAGGAGCCAGCAAGGAGGGTGACAGGCAGGGGCTGCGGCTGGTGGCCAACCTGCTCCCGGTGCTGCCAGCTCTGAGCCACCCAGCGTGTGCAGGGGGGATGTGACCATGCTGGCACTGAGGGCATCTCCTGGTGGTCCTGCATCACTCCATCCTAGCAATCCCCTCTCCTGCCAGCTCAGGGGTGTCGCTGCCTTCCTGAGGGTTTCCCTGGGCACAGGGGTGAAGTTTGCATGGTGGGCTCATGGCCAAACCTGCCATGTGCAGTGTGTGCCCTCCTGCTGCTCATCACAGGTTTGGAGGCAGAGAGATGATTGTGCCCTGCACACCCCTCTTGGTGTGTGGCACAAGGCTGGGAGCCCCTTTCCCCACCCGGACCCATCCACCAGCTCGCAGGTGTGTCCTGACACCCCTCCTCCTTGGCATCATTCCCTGCATGCTGCATCCCTTGGGAGAAACCATAGGAGCAGTAGGACAGCACTGAGACCAAGCAGGTTCATCACATGTGGTGGTTATAGTGGGCAACCTTGTGTCCTGGAAGGACCCAGGGACTGCTGCAGGATACCAGATCCCCAGGATCAGCCCCAGGACAGCCCCAGTTACAGCCTTGCCAGTTAACACAGTGTTGGGACCATGAGAGCAGCTGGGCTCCAGCTTGGCAGTAGGTGAAACTGTGAGAGCAAAGGTGTGGGAGCACCCAGGGGCTGCCTTGGGCTTGTCTCCAGCTGGACAGGCCTCAGAACCTCCACAACTGCCTGCAGCCCACGGCAGAAACACACCTGGGATGAGGGAGACAGGAAAAGTCAAAGCTTCACCAAACTTGCAGGCATAAGAGAAATGGAGGGAGAGCAGTTTGTGAAGTGCTGGTTAGCTCTGATCTTGAAGACGCATGTTGGAAACAACCCCATGCCACGTGAGTTGTGCCAGGAGCACCACTCCGGGCATCCCGGCTGCCTTTGGGGCTGTCAGGAGGATGGGGATGTTGTGGGTGCTGCAGAGACAGACTGTGGCAGGAGGGACTGACCAGGCTCAGCTGGACTGAGGTGGTGTGAGTGTGCACTCAGGTCACCCTCACCCAAGGGTCTGCAGGCATTTCACAGGCATTTCAACTATGGAGCATTGGTGATGCCAGTCCCTGAGCTCTGGCAGCATTGCAAGGGGAGATGCAAGTGAAGGCATCAAGGTGGGATTCTCCCATCTGCCTGGCACTGTCCTGGCAGAGAAATCTCTTCCAGAAGTACTTCCTAGAAGTTGGGCTGTTTGCCCTTGATGTTGGGGTCCTGTGTGCACCCCAGGAGGATGCAGAGGTCTGTGCCAGACTGTACCTGTCTGAAATGAGCTCCCTGCACGAAATAAGGATGAATTGACTCCCTTCTAAGGGTGAGGAGCTGCCTGGTCACCAGGTTGTCCACACAGCAAGGAAAGTCCCTGTTCAGAGTCACTGTGGCTGTTGAGTCACCCTCCCTCATCCACAGGGTGGGTGCTGGGGCTGCTATACCTGACCAGCACCGGGCCACGGCTTGGGCTGGGGGCACAGCGAGCAGCCCCACATCACAGGCCCTGGGCGAGGGGCATCACAGCCTGACCCTGTGGGGTTCTCTCTGCCTTCCCCGTTTTGTTCTCCACACTGTGCACAGAGCCTGAGCCGACCCAGCCGCCTTGGCCGGGCTCCCCGCGGCCAGCACAGCCATAAAAGCCTCTAATCCGAACAGGCTGGGGCAGAGCCGCCCGCTGCCATCGGGACAACTCTCCGTGTGTGGTTCCCGTTTAGTGCAGATTTATTTCCTCTGGGTCTCTGGCTCTGCTGCTGCTCGCTCCTTGGCTCTGCTTTTGGGAGCATCCAGCATTTACCTTCTTGCAGCAAGGGGCTTTGGGGAACTGTAACTTCATTGTACATGTCAATTAGGAAAACACCCTCAGGAATTTCCTTTCTGATGTTGCCTGGCTCTACAATAACCTCTGTCTCCGTGGCTGTCGGCTCCCCAGAGCCCGTCCCGCCAGCGCAAGCCGACGGGGAGCCGGGAGCGGGCTCAGCTCCGCAGACTCCTCCAGCTTCTGTTCCAGCTCACTCCGAGCGCCTAGCCCCATCTCGTCTCCACTTCTCCCGCGCTCCTCACTCCTTCTCTGGGCGCTGGAGTTTGGAGTTGTTTTGGAAACCGCTGCGACTCCGGCATGACGTCACCACGGTTCTGTAGTATCTCTGTCTCCATCCTAGTTAGACGCTTCCTGCTCCCTGGCTCTCGCTCCGGCTCGCCTGGCGTGCCTACACTCTTTCTTCTTCTCCACAATTCCCCAGGGATTTCTTTTCAACTTTTTTTCCCCTGCCTTCATCTCTTACACAGCAGTTTTTTCTTCCCTTTTCCTTTTTTTTTTTCCTCCTCTTTCCTCCTCTGCAAAAAGGGCCCTTTTTGCCCCCAGACTGCCTTTCCCAATCCTTTTTTTGCAGCAGGCAGCTGTGCCCGCTCTGCTGCTGCCAGGAATGCCGAGGTGTGGGGATGCCCCTGGCTGGATGGTTCTGGAGGGCCGGGGACAGGTGGTCCCCCAGCCACAGCTGGGAAGGGGTTTTCTGCCGCCCCTGTCCATGCTGACAGTGGGGCTCAGGCTGCACTTTTCCTCTTCTCCCCCAGCTCCTCTTCCACCATCCCATCTCAGCCCAGCTTTTCTTGCACAGCAAGTCCATTGTCTAACTCCACATCCCCAAAGCTCCTTGTGCTCTGACATCCCTGTCTTCACCCCTCCCACGCCGACAGCATCCATCCTGCTCCTGCTGTGAGCACCCACAGCCCCGTGCCACACTGGGACCAGCCCGTGATTCCTGCACCACTGTCTCCTGCCTGGAAAAACATATGCACAGTTTCATTATGACTCTCTAGAGAGTGTTCACCAAGCATGAACAAAGTAGGATTTATTTCTTTAATTTCTTCCCTCCCAACAGCTGAAATGCTGCCTGATTGCTGGCAGACCCCCAGGGCCATGGCTTGCCTTCCTCCTCTTGCCTGTGCATCCCATCCCCAGCCAAAGCAGCAGAGGGTTGTGCTTCCCATGAGAGCAGTCCTGGAAATGGCACTATTAAACATAAAATACAAATATATATATATATATATATATATAATGTGTGGGGGGGGGGCTGTGTGTGTGTATATATATTTGTAAGAGCGTGTAGTGATAGGACAAGGGGGAATGGTTTGGAACTGAGAGAGAATAGGTTTAGATTGGATATTGGGAAGAAGTCCTTGGCTGTGAGGGTGGTGAGGCCCTGGCACAGGTTGCCCAGAGCAGCTGTGGCTGCCCCTGGATCCCTGGAAGTGTCCAAGGCCAGGTTGGACAGGGCTTGGAGCAACCTGGGATAGTGGAAGGTGTCCCTGCCCATGGCAGGGGGTGGAATGAGGTGGTTTTAAGGTCCCTTCCAACCCAAACCATTCTGTGACCCCAGGATTCTGTGATATGTATCTGACCTCTCCCTGCCCTGCAGGACTCGGGTATTGCAGTATCTGAGTAAACTGAGGCACGTGGGGTGAGTGCCAGGGGAGCCATGTGATCACACCCCAGTTGTGACACAGACCATTAATTTTCTGTCCCTGGCTGTACCTGTGGCTTGCCAGGTCATTTGATCACTGGAGTATCTTTTTAATGTTATTTGGATTAAAACTGGATTTGTGCTGGACCAGAGGCTCCTGCATCCTCCTCAAGGTGCCCGTGTGGCACGTGTCTGCAAAAAAAAACCAGGCAGAATAATGGCAAGTGACCCAGGAACTCCTTACAGTGGATGCACAGGACTGGGGGCACTGGTTGTCCTGCTCAGTGGGGAGGTGTGAGAGGTTTTATGGGGCCAACTATGGGAAACATGGGATCCTTTTGAGGGCACAAACCCTTTCTGAAGTCAGAGGCTTCTGTCTTGAGAGCAGAGGGGAGCTGGGGTGAGTTTGCACTAAGCATTAATCCAGCAGGGCTGGTGCTGCTGGGCAGGGCTGGGAGTCACACCAGGATAAGGTAAAAGGAGGGGTGATGGGCTCTTCAGCTCCTGTGAGACGGGGAACAACTCATTTATTGCTTGTGGAGTATGGAGAGGTTTGTGGGGAGAGGAGCTGTAACCTTGCCTTGCCCTGTACAAGCCATTTCTATCAGCAGTGTGGGCTTGGTGTCTGCTGGAACTGGGACTTCCCAGCTTTGCCCTTTGGATGGGGGTTCTGGGCTTTCATGGTGACCACGCTCAAGAGGTCAGAAGTGAGGTGAGTGTTTCATGAGAGCCACAGTACATCAGACATGTCCCCCACTGCCACCAGCCCCCCTGGGCTGTGCCTCTTTGGGGTCCAGCTGTATGCTGAGCTGAGGAGTGTGGGGCTTCTCCCTGCACCCTGCACTGCCAGTCCCAGTGCCCCAGCACCCACACTCCGAGTGTGCCTGCAAACATTGTTCTGTGGGTTTTCACCAGTAACCTTTGGATGTGGCACTAACCTTTGGATGTGTGCATCTTGCAAACACTGCGCTTGTGCAAGCCCGGGGCTGTTTCCAGCTTTTAGGGTGGCCACCCCAGCCCTACAGACCTGTCCATGCTGGAAAAGAGCCATGGGATTGGGGTTGGGGGCGCTGGAATAAGGCAGAATTCCTAGGGAATACCCATACCCTTGTTTTCTAGGGACAGGTTGATGTCATTTTGCTGCCCTCCACCCAGTTGTTTGGCACCATCATGCTGTCGGGGTGTGCAGGATGCTCCTTTCCAGGCAGGAGGTGGCAGGGGCAGGTAAACCTGCCTCTGAACAGACATTTCCATGGAAGTTGCCTCGAGCCCTGTCATTGCTGCTTACCTGGGACAGCCGCAGAGGCCTGTAATTGTTGGGAGAGGCTGTGGGCGGTCGGATAGGAATCTCTGCTGCCCTCCTGGCCAGGAGGGAGGGGAGGACGACGAGGAGGAGAGGAGAAGGAAAAAGAAGAGGAGAAGGATAGGGAAGAAGCAGGGACCTCTGTGCAGCTCTCAACACTACAGAGATGGTGAGTGATTTCACATCAGACTACAGGAGTACCAAAGAGATTTGGTGGGAAAAAGATAAAATGAATTCAAGGCAGCTGTTTTTTTTCACGTAGTTCATGAAGACATTGTGGCTCTGGCTGTGCTGAAAGCCAGAAGGACAGATGGGCTCGGTGAGCAGCTTGGGGGGCTGCTGCCCTGTGGGGGCTGCTGGTCAGACCCCTATGTGTGGGAGGAGGGACTGTGATGGAGGAGGAACATGCCAAAAGAGGGACCGCTCCAGTGGCATCACGGCAGCTGGCCCTGAGCCGTCGTGGCTCTGAGCCACGGCTGAGTGGGGTGTGGATTTGGCCCAATACCTTACCTGGTTGTGGAGGGTTCCCCATGCCCGCTGGAGGTGGACAGGAGCCAGCAGGATGGGGTGAGTGTGAGGACACGGGCAGGAGCCGCAGGGTGGGGACCCAGGAGTAGGTGCGACAAGGAAGGGCCGTGGGCGGCAGGAGGAGGAGGAGCACAAGCCCTGCCCAGTCCTGAAAGCCTCAACGGGTTGGAGATGAGCCTTTTGCACACAGGATGTGTCACCCACCACCTGAGCGGCTGCTGAGTTTGAGCACAGCCCTCCCGACATCCCTGCCCTGCCGCGGGACGATGCCCTGCCTGAGCGTAAGAGCCGCCTCCTCGGTGCCTATCGCCCTGCTGGGCTCAGCTGGAGTTGTCAGGGGTTTTACTGGAGACCAGGGGCAGTCAGCACATTGCCTGCCTCTCTGGTCTCCACGTCCTTGGGGGTGTGAGGACTGTCACCATGGTGTCCCTCAAGTGGCAGCACGCTGCCATGGAGGTCCTCACTGGGGCTGGGGCCTCTCTGGGCACTTCCATCACCCCACAGGGATTCCTTAAGCCTGTGTGATTATGGATTAAAAACTGATTCCCAGGTCCCAGGTGATGGAGGAGAGGGGACTGTTTGGGTTCCAAAAGGGCAACAGCATGTGGTACCAGGTCTTGTGCTGGGTGGGACTTCGATTTGCAGCTCCGGAGCATGGAACCTTGTCAGAATGGTTTTGAAGCTTTTCAGGAGAGGGATGCTGGGGCTGAGAGCTCTGCAGAGCTCCGGCCTGACCTCCTGTGAGACAGCAGCATGGCTTTATAATACGAGATGTGGGTATGACGTGGCCTGTGTTCTCTGCAAGGATTTACCAAGGCTGTATCATGTCACTGATGTCTGCTGTGCTCTTAGTTCCCTAAGCTGGTGTTTTGGATGGAGTTGGATATGATGGCTGTGGCAGTGGGTTTGTTTAGAGCTCTGCCGTGCAGCACTTTGCAGGTTGATGAGGTGAAATCTCCTCTGCCTGCTGGAACAAATGCTTTGTAGTGGTTTGAGGCATCCCAGGGATGCTGTGGTGCCCCAGACCTTGCGGTCTCAGCCCGGGGACAGGAGGCTTGTGGCATCGGGGCAGGGCTGGGGATGCCTCTCCCCGCATTTCCTGGGCAGAACTGCCACCATCGTGGGACGATGTTGGATGAGTCTTCCCTGTCTGTGAGTCTGGCCATTGAGAATACCATTTTCTAGAGGCTCAAAAAGGCAATAATAAATAAAAAAGCTGTTGTGTGATAGGTTCTGGTGATATCCCCTGCCCTTTGTGTGGTGCTGGGGTCACTGGGCCCTGCAGCCAGGCCACTGTCCCTCCACTGGGCACGGAGGTGCTGCCCTGTACCTGCTGTGTTGTGGAGTCTATCCCAGCCAGGCAGTGCAAGAGCCACAGGTGTTGGAGCAGGTTATCAAATTCCAAAGAAATTTGAAAAGGCATCCAAGCTCCAAAGGATTTGTCCTTTGAGTTGTCAGTCTCACATCCCCGGGTAGAGCTCCCACGGGCCTTCATGATGAAGCCAGGAAGGGGTGGAAGGTGGATGCTCCCTCACACACACTCCATTCTCCGTGCTGACAGCAGTACTGCCGATAAAACAACTTTTTGTTCTCTGTGGTGGTTTGATCTGCTGCGATAAGAGCACGTGGAGCTCGTCCAGCCCCCACCTCCCCGAGCGCTGCGTGAACATGACGCGCGGCTTCTTGCGACCAGTAAATAGCATTTGGGGAATGAAAAGAAAAACAGAAAGGCTCGTTTGTTATTCTTAGTGATATATGAAAGAGCTGTCAGCTCCATCCTGAAATCATGAATCCCTGGGTATTCCTGGGACAGGCCAAAGGAATGCATCCTGCAGTATTTTTTCACTTGGAACGACCGTTTGGCTCTTCTTGGTCTGAAAAGTTTAACTTTGGCTGAGTAACAAATTAATGCCGTCTCTTAGTCACTGTCTGGCCGGGATGGAAACACTTCCCTGACCTGGTTTATCTGCGTATCCATCCCGATGGCTTGGACAGGTCCCGCTGCTGGCGCCTTCCAGGGCGCTCACTGGCTCCGACGGGCACGGGGGGAGGTCGGACGTGGTGCTGCTGGTACTCATCATGGTCTCAGGGCATGAGCAGAGGTGGTTTCTAGAAGGTTCTTATTTTTTATTTTTTTTTAATTATAATTTACTTATTTATTTATTTTGGATTTTAATGATTTTTATTAGATTGGTAGAGCTGGAGAAAATAATTTTTTTCTTCTTCAGGCTTCTGCTTCATAGAATTGTGGAATGGTTTGGTTGGAAGGAACCTTAAAGCTCATCGTGTTTCAACCACCTGCTATGGGCAGGGCCACCTTCCACTAGAGCAATTTGCTCCAAGCCCTTTCCAGGGATGGGGATCTGGAAGCTTCAGACCTCATTCCCATCTGCTAGACCTCATTCCCATATCCTCACCTAGAGCTGTTAGTGGGGAGCTCCAAGGACTGGTGGGAGGCACCCGGAGCTGCTGGGACACTCCCTGGGTCTTCTGCACAGGAACTGCAAACGGGAGAGGAAACTTGGAAAGATCTCACCTGAACTTTACATGTTGTTTGTATGGTTTAGGTGAGGAACCAGCTCGCTGTGTGGCTTCAACTGTGACAACGCATTCACTGGGAGCTGGGGAGTGGGAGATCAGACACGGGATCCCATCCTCCCCTGTACTGCACCCCTGCCCCTCCCTGCAGTGCCTGAGCCCACACCAACCCCACATGCTTGGGGCCAAACCGGGTTCTAACGTGCTGACAGCATCCCGGTTCCCAATGCTGTGTTGCATCTGCAGAAATCTGTGAAAAAGGAGGATTTTTATCCACCTTGGATATTGTGCAGGGAGCTCGAGGTAGTGGGTACCTGTGTGTTTGGGTGCTGCACGTCAGGCTGGGAATGGGGCATCTCCACAGGGGTCAGGCTGAGGGGACCCTGCCTGGTGCCAACCCTGAACCATCCTTGCTCCTCTGCTGCTCAGGAGAGCCTGGGCAAGAAGGGCTGAAAATTAGTTTAAAACCCCCCAAGAAAGAGATGATTTCCTAGTGCTGGCCAAGAAACGTGACACTGAAGAAATAGTAGAAAATAAAAGGAAAAATAAAGTTCACGTTGGACCTTGAATTGGACATTTAATTTGCAGCATGGACGATGTCTGCGTGCAGAAATCTCAATTTCAGATCCAGCCTTGCAAGGAAAAGTCACTGTAAATAGATATTCCTGTATGCACGTTCCAGAGCCTTGTGCCATGTCATTAATGGAGTACTCCTTCTGGGAGTACATTCTTCCCTCAGTTTGTATCCCCATACATTAAATTGATAGTTTAGGGGATTATTGCTCGTTCCAAGCTCACATGGGTGGAGTCCCCTTTATATGGCCATGCTGGTATGTAGTGAATTTGAATTGGCACAGCAGAAAACTGGAAAATTTGGAACAGATAACTGTCTCCTATCTTTATATGGGAACATCAGAGTTCCTAGCTTTATTCTGGGGTTCTTGCCATTCCAAATATAATTTATTCTTTTATATAACTGTTTTCATATGATACACTCTGAAGAGCGGATAATGGTTTGGGGAGGAATATAATCATTTTTTTTCTCCTCCAAGGCTGTCTTCCCAATTAATGAGATTGAGAACACGTTCCAAAAATCTATTTTTCCCCTCCGGCCTTTTTCTAATGTACTCAATTTATTCTGTAATGTGTCTTGTGCTTCCTTTATGGAGTTTGATTCCTAAATATTTAGTGGTGCTTGGTTGGCTGGAGCCTGTGGAAATGCTCAGGGTATGGATGCAGTTGAGAGAGCAGAGAGGGACTAGCTGTCTCCCACCTGGGAAGGTGGGCCTGGGGATGTGGCAAGGTCATCACTGTGCCCATCTCATGTGCTGTCCTCAGCCTTACTCCCAGCTGGGGTGGCTTTAGGGGGAAGTTGTGTACTTTGGGGGGATGGAAGGGTATCCTCATTTCCCAGCTCCTTCTAGATGAGAATTGGGTGGCCAGGACTGAACTGGTGCCTTCACCCCTCAGGAAAGGCTGTTCCAAGGGAAATGTGCAAAGCTTAAAGGGCTTTTTCTTCTTAAAGCCTAACCTGTAATCTGCATGAAATTCTTGCAAGTTTTTTTCTGCTTAAACATTTTTGGGGGTATATACATTAATTACAACCCCACTCCACCCTCCCTGGGGCAGCATCCAAAGATGCTCCTTTTCCAGAATTCCCAGGCAGTGGAAATTCAGCCTCCAACATCTGACTGTGCTGAGTGGTTCCAGCATGGGCTTCATTCCCTGGGGTTGTTTTCCTGTGGACTCTCAGGGCACCTGGGCTCTTCCAGTGCCCCCCCTTCCTTTCCCCAGCCCTCCTAAACCCATTTTCATGCCCAGGGGCAGTGCCAGGTGAGAGGGGCTGTCTGGAAGAGCTGCCAACCACCAGAGGGGTGCAGGTGAGGAGGATGAGCTGAAGAGCAGGGCTGCTGTCCCTGGGGCCTGCAGAGGGACAAGGGCTGCAGAGGCAAGGACTGGAGGAGCACAAATGTTGGTGATGCTCCCAAAAGCCTGTGGCATATTATCATAGAATCATAGAATGATTTGTGTTGAAAGGAACCTTAAAGCTCATCTCATTCCACCCCCTGCCATGGGCAGGGACACCTTCCACTAGCCCAGATTGCTCCAAGCCCCGTCCAACCTGGCCTTGGACACTTCCAGGGCTGGGGCAGCCACAGCTGCATATTAATTTCAGAGAGTCTTGCTGCTCCAAAATGGGTTGGTTGATATGTTTCAAACCCTATTTTTAATAGAACCACTTTTAGTTCGAGACTAAATGTAAATTTTTAGGCCTGTACGAGTTACCTTGAGTCTGTGATGGTGGGAAAGGGGTGCTCAGCACAGACCCTGAAGCATCACCTGGGCACTGAAGTTGTGCCTGCTCTGTCCAAGCAGCGGTTGTGCTCCATAAAGTGTCACAGAGGGAGCTCAGGTTCTCCCTCCAAGTCACATCTGCTCCCTTTCCTGACCAAACCACATTTTAGCTCCTGTTGGCTTGGGATAAAGCCGAGGCAGCACCCCGAGAGTGTGTCATAGCCTTCTGTAATGCCCAGCCTGCCCAGATCCAACAGCTCCCCAGGGATGAGCAGGGCAGGAGCAGGTTGCCCAGTGAGCTGAGCTCACTGCTGGGTACCAAGGAGGAAGAGGATGATGATGAAGTGGCCAACTCTGAGGAGCATCACTATTTTGTGGTAGGCAAGTCATTCTGCAGCAGCTCTGCTCTTCCTCCAGAGCTAAGAGCAGTTAAGGGAATATTGTAGTGGCAGGCACATTAACAGGAGTGGGGATTCATGTGTGCACCGTTTGACTCAGACGTTGTATGACCTTGGGAAGTCACTTTCAGGGCCAAAAGCATGAAAGAGAACTGCTCTCTGATGGCATTTTGGGCTCTGGATGTTGCCCAGAGAAACTGTGGCTGCTCCATCCCTGGAAGTGTCCGAGGCCAGGTTGGACGGGGCTTGGAGCAACCTGGTCCAGAGGAAGGTGTCCCTGCCCATGGCAGGGGGTGGAACTGGATGGGCTTTAAGGTCCCTTCCAACCCATTCCAACATTGTAGGATTCTGTGTCTTGTGCAAGGGCTGGGTTCCATTCAGTCCCTGCTGACAGACCCTTCATGTTTCCAGATGGAATGGAGGGCCACCCCCAGGCCCAGTGCCATGGGTGTGTATGAAGGCAGAGGGAGAAGACAAGGGAGATGCAGAGGTCTGTCCGAGGAGAGGTGGGGTGGCTGGAAGGACAGCAACCAGGCTTGGGATGGGACCAGCAGCCTGGCTCTCCAGTGGGGTAGGGTGATGGGTGGGGGGTGTTGGTGAGTCTGCTCCCTGCCAAGGTGCCCCATGGTGGGGTCAGGGCCCTTGGACACCCCCTGACCCTCTCTCCTGGAGACCCTCATCCTTGTGCTGCCCACCCTGGTTGCCTCAGGGAAAGATCTTTCCCAGCCCAAGCTGCAGCCCTGGGTCCTCCGTGTCCGGGAGGCTGTAGCTGACAAGGAGAGGATGGGAGGGAAAGCGAGGGAAGGGAAGGGCGGGGAGGGAGGGCACCCTCATTTGCTCCCCACACTATAATTAGCCAGGCTGGCAGGCAGAGCTGCTGTCAGGCTGCCTGACACACAGCCAGGCTGCGGGCGCGCGGTGCCGCGTGTGAAGTACACGCTGGAGGACAGGGTGTAATTAGCTGCAGGCCCTGGGAGCTGGGAGCTGACTACTCACATCCAGCCTCCCTTCGTGCCTTTTTTATTTTTTCTATCAGTGATGAAATGTAGAGCTTCACCTATAAACCAGTATAAACACGTAGGAGGATGGAAGTGCTCAAGACTGGATTGGACATGGCTTGGAGCAACCTGGTGTAGTGGAAGGTGTCCCTGCCCAGAGCAAGGGGGTGGAATGAGATGAGCTTTAATGTCCCTTGCAACCCAAACCACTCTGTGATTCTATGAACTGGTGTGCCCAGAGATTAAAAAATAACAAAACATTTGTAAATACCAAGCAGCACATGAATGCAATTATGAGATCAGACAGCTGACATCCCCAAAATGAGGCAAAATAAGAAAACCCACCAGGTTTTAGCAGGAACACAAACCCGTCCATGCTCCCCTCCAGTGCCTGCCGTACTCGGAGCTTTGTGCTATAAATAGCAGCATGTTCAGCTCAGCCCTGATCCTGCAAACACTTAAGCCCAAGCACAGCTCCTTCCTGACGTGCTCTGAGTTGCTGTAATAGTTTGCAGGCTGTACTCATGAAAAAGAAGGAGAGATAAGGTGGAGAGTCGAGGATATGCAGCCCACGGGTGGCACTGGCGGTGGGTGACTGCACAGCCTGGCAGCTCCTGCACCCTCCTGGGCTCTCCAGAGGGCTGGAGTAATGCAAACTGGGAGTGCAGGTGCCCACACCCGTGCATGCATATCACTCTGGGTGCTGTTGAGCTGGCAGGTTTACAAGCCCTGGTGGTTTTGCCGGCAATTTGACAAGTTCTTTCATCCGGAGAAGCTGCACCGAGTGGCAAGTGCAGGGTCGGACTGTGCTGGCCCCGACACGGCTCCAGGAGCTGCTTCCACAGGAGACTCTCACACGGAGCCTGTGCGTGTGTGCCTGGCTACATGTGCATGACTGAACTCCTGCAGGCGTGCAGCAGTACAATAGGAGTGGGAAAAACAAAGTTTCCTGGATGAGGTCTCGGTAGAGAAATGCTTTGGAGCTCGGGTCAGCCTTAGCTGTGAGGGGATTGCAGGTGAGCACAGGGGTGGGAAGGCAAGGACAGAGTGAAAATGGACTTGTTTAATGAGGGGTGTTAGCAGATGCTCATTAGCAGACTCGCTTTTCCTCCAGCAGGAGGGCAGGTAGGGATAGAGTGGCTCCTCCTTACCCAGCTGATGAGGAAGCCAAAGTCACTGCGAGGGTCTGTGCTGCAGCCAGCCCAGTTGTGTGGGTGTAACTGCCTAGTGGGAGGAGATGTGGGAGGTGGGGGGTCAGTGGAGCTGTGCCAGCACCGGGGCCTGGCTCCCTTTCCCCTCGGTCCAGCACAGCTGTCCGTGGATCGATGCTCTGCTGTGCAGTGTGCCTGTAAGGGTGAGCTCTGAGGAGGAAGAGGAGGAAGCAGAATTAATGATGTTGGGGAATTTGGCACTGCTCCAGCTTGGCCTGGCCCTGAAGAGAAGAACCTGTTGGCAGGGCCAGATCGAGCAAAAGTGTGATCTGGAGTGAGGGGCTGGTAATGGGGCAGATGTCCCATCACTGTCCTGAGGCTTGGAGAGATCACAGAATCATGGAATATCCTGAGCTGGAAGGGACCCGTAAGGATCATCCAGTCAAACCCCTGGCCCTGCCCAGGACACCCCAACAATCCCACCCTGTCCCTGAGAGCGTTGTCCAAACACTCCTGGAGCTCTGGCAGCCTTGGGGCCATGCCCACTGCCCTGGGGAGCCTGGGCAGTGCCCAATCACCCTCTGGGGGAAGATGAACCCCATTTCCCAAAGTACCAGGTTTACACTTGTGTTTCAGCTCCTAGAAAAACACCAAGGTCTCCCCTCCTGGCCCCCAGATGTGAGGATGGAAGAGCAACCAGAGACAAGCATTCAGCGCCTGAGTGTGGGTTCCCACCTCCTGGCACTGTGAGGTGCTGGGGTCAGGTCAGTGTCTGAGCAACACCGTGGCATCAGAGAGCCACTGAAACACAGCACCTCTTCCCCTGTAGATCTGTGGTGTCTCCAGAAAGGACAGCTGCCTGGAGGACACCAGAAGCTCCTCCATCTTTCAGGTGAGGGTTGACCTGTTCTGCTGGGGGTGGCTACAGGGCCTGGTTCTGTTTTCTGGATTACTTCAGCGTTCCATGTGTGCATAGCCATGTTTCCCTCCTCCTTCCCCCTTAAATGGTCCAAAACTATTCTTCTCTGTTTTCCAGCTTGTTTTTCACTTTGCATTGAACTCAAAGCCCAACTTGGATGTGCATCGATGCCCCATGTGTGTGCACGGGGTCAGGGTGTGATAGCAGGGTCAGGGTGTGATAGCTGAGTCAGGCTCCCATTCCAGAGCTGGATGGGATGAGGTTGCTGCTGAAGAATGAACATGTTGGAGCCATTGGCATCCTCCCCTGTCTGGGATGAGTCTGTAGGGAATCACCATTCCCTTCGCACAGCCTTTGTAGCTGAGGTGGGGGGAGGCAGGACCACGATGGTGAGAGGCTGGGGCTGGCACACACTGGTGGCTCACACACCTCCCCATGGTCCATTGGTGCCATCCTCCAACAAAGACCTTTTCCTTATTCCCAGGGTTGTGTGTCCTCCTTCCTCCCACCCTTGAGCCAGGACTTTCCATCTGAGCAGCACTGCCTGCCCCACCTGACCCTTCCCCTGCCACCAGATTTTGTTTTGCTGTGTGACCTTTTATTAGACACCCCTGTTCTCCATTCCTTGATCCCTCCCATATTCCAGCATGCAGGTGGGATCTGCTCTCCATCCCAGCTGGCCTTTGGGGGTGCAGAGCTGCTGCCAGCCTGGGGACCTGGAGTTCCCCCCAGGTTGGGAGCCACATCGGAGGCAGGAGTTGTCACCCATGATTTTTGGCTGAGCAACCTGGTTCATCCAGCTTGAAATTCAGGTTTGAGAATTTGAGGGTTCCTCTGGCCTCCATTCATGTTTTAGGGGTGCTCAGAGATGTACTAGCCCAAGGCCCAGGCAGTGCTGGGGCTGTTTGAAGGGTCCGGTGCTGAGGGCAGGTGGGATGGGAGCTGGATCCCATGGAAGCAAGTCAGTGTCTGTCAGGGAGGAGACAGAATTCCCACAGCCCTTTGGTTTCTTGGCAAAGCCCATGCCAGGGGGCTGAAGGGAGATGGGGAGCATGGTGTGCCCAGCCCCAGGCTGCTCCAGCCTGTGCTTGGGGGGTGCTGGTAGCTGGTAGCTCCTCCTCCCAAACAACCACTCGCATCCCAGGCTCTGAATTTTCTTCCTCTTCCGACAGTCAGGCATCACCTCCTGATTACTCATAACTGCAGCATGTTGCAGATACACAGAGCTTGAGGAATGGCTGTGCCTGGGAGCAGAACCACCAGGATCCAGGGGAAGAAACCGGGATGGGGGGGACAGGCTGTGCAGCCTTGGTTCCACATCCCTGTCCTGCCCTGGGGGCCAAGCACCTCCTGCCTGTGCCCAAATCCCCCTGGAATACCCAGCCCAGCTCAGGAGCCCAGCTCTGGGGCTCTGAGGCAGGTGAGCAGGTGAGGATGGCAGGGCACAGCCCTCTGCCAGCTGTGGCCCCCAAGTTTGTTTTGCAGAATCCTCTTTTAGCGTGGAAAAATAACTCATCCCTCGGTTTTTCTCCCATTTGTTTGTGTGGGCATTGATTACGCTGGGAGTTACTGAGCCAGATTTTATTGGAATGACTTCGAAAGCTGCCACCTGCGAGCGGCCGCCGGTCTTTGGGGATTATTTTGGTGTAGTTTCTAAATAATTGCAGGAGGCTTCTCCAGCCTCACTAATAAGTTCGTTCTCCCAGGGACACTGCCTAGAAAAAAAGATGAGCTGAGATTATGCTTGGCAACATTTAGGAGAGGAAAAAGTACAACAAGATTGATGTCTGCTGGAGGGAATAAATAAATAATACAGAGGTATCTGTCTTAGCCCCTCTGTGAGCATCCTTGTTTCCAACTCAGTGTCTGTTATCTCCCCAGCTTATTGGCTGAATTTTGGAATTCAGCACACTCCTTTGTATCACTCATTGTTTCTGTTTGCAGTATGTTGTGCTAATTCTGACCAGGGACTAGCAAGGCTGGCTCTGGAGATGAGCTGACCTAGGGAAGCTGGCCTGGTATGTTATCTATATTGTGTAACTGGAGCTTGGGAAATATAGAATTTAAATAACATGCAAAATTATGTAGTTAGTGCATGAAAAGAGAAATTAAGTGAACAAATTCAAGCACTCATATTGGCCCAGATTCGTAGAATCAAGGAATGTTCTTGGGTTGGAAGGGACCTTAAAGCCCATCTCATCTCACCCCCTGCCATGGGCAGGGACACTTTCCACCAGCCGAGGTTGCTCCAAGCCCTGTCCAACCAGACCTTGGGCACTTCCAGGGATGGGGCAGCCACAGCTTCTCTGGGCAACCTGTGCCAGGGCCTCACCACCCTCACAGGGAACAATTTCTCCCCAATATCCCATCTAACCCTGCCCTCTGGCAGTGGGAAGCCATTCCCCCTTGTCCTGTCCCTCCATCCTTTGTCCCAAGTCCCTCTCCAGCTCTCCTGGAGCCCCTTTAGACCCTGGAAGGGGCTCTCAGGTCTCCCGGGAGCCTTCTCTTCTCCAGGTGAACACCCCCAACTGTCCTAGCCTGGCTCCAGAGCAGAGGGGCTCCAGCCTGTGTCCTCCCCTGGAGTCATGCCAACAGGTTAAAAAAGCCCTTGGATAACTGTAGGTTGTGTTTTAAATAGAGACGAGCCCACAAATGTCTTTAACACTTTGTACACGTCTTATGTGCACAAGGAGCCTGTTTTGCAGTGCCAGAGGGAGCTGGGCTGTCACCTGTGTGTCCCTTCCATCACCCTGCACCAGGGGAGGGGTGGGAAGGGCAGTGCTGGGAACACCACCAGGAAGATGAGACATCTTCTCCCTGGTCCACTGGTTTCGATGCCACTAGACAAACCCTAGCACAGGCCCAGATGTCACTGGGTGTTCCTCTGCTGGTTTGGGAGGCTGCATTTTTACACCCTGGCAGAGGTGATTTCTGAGAACCTCAGTATGGACCCTTATGTCTGGTAAATCTAGTCTGGCCTCTCAGCTTGGAGAGTTGGGGGTGTCCAGCCTGGAGAAGAGAAGGCTCCAGGGAGACCTGAGAGCCCCTTCCAGGGCTTAAAGGGTCTTCAACTGAGCTGGAGAGGGACTTTGGACGAGGGCCTGGAGGGACAGGACAAGGGGGAATGGCTTTACGCTGAAAAAGGGGAGATTTAGATTGGGTATTAGAAAGAAATTGTTCCCTGTGAGGGTGGTGAGACCCTGGCACAGGTTGCCCAGAGAAGCTATGGCTGCCCCATCCCTGGAAGTGTCCAAGACCAGGTTGGACGGAGCTTGGAGCAACCCGGGACAGTGGAAGGTGTCCCTGCCCATGGCAGGGGGTTGGAATAAGATGAGTTTTAAGGTCCCTTCCAATCTGTTCTGTGATCTTCTGTTTCTAAAAGCCCCAGGGAAGCTGGTGTCCTGTTGCCTTCCCTTTCCTTCGCAGCATTTCCCAGGTGTTTCTGTGAGGCTGCATTTACAGCACTGATGTTGGGCTTTTCTGCCAGGGCAGAGGGCTCTGAGCATCACACAGAGGTCCCTTAACCACAGCAGAGGCAATGTGAGCCCAGCTCGTGCATGGGGAGAGACAGAGGATACTGATGGAAATGACAATGACCTCGAGACAACACTTTGTTAATCATATTGGCAGGCAGGCCCTGCTCCTTAGTAGACAACATCCTGGCACCCAGGAGCTTGACATCAGTGGCTCCTTCTGCTGCTGCCTCTGCTCCAGTGGTTGGTTTCTCTCCAGAGAAAATCAGTCCAAGATGATGCCCAGACACACCCAAAAGGGCAGGTGCTCAAAGGTCCATGACTGGGGGGGAGGCACTGGGGGCACTGCCAGACTCTGGGACCATAGAATCATAGAACCATGGAAGGATTTGTGTTGGAAGGGACCTTAAAGACATTCTTATTCCCTGCCATTCCATGGGCAGGGACACCTTCTACTAGACCGGGTTGCTCCCAGCCTCGTCCAGCCTGGCCCTGGACACTTCTGGAGGCAGGACCTCCATCATCTGGAACAGCACCCTGGTGCCCTGCCTTCTCCTCCTGGCCCTGCTGGCAGCAGGAGCGTGAGCACTCGGAGGATGGAGGGGGAAGGCTGGTAACTTTTGGTAGCTGCTTTGCCCAGTGCCACATGCCAGGGCAGGAGGGGCTGCTCATGCCCCCCAGTGCCTCCATGCTGCCCATGTCCACATGGCTTGGGAGGAAAGGGTGGAGGTGGGCACAAGCCTCACTTGAGGTATTTGTTTTAAAAAGACAGGCTGATAAAAATCACTCTCTCCATTATTTCATTAAGGGATTTAAACTGTGCTTCCTAAACCCTGAGTCATCAATGAAGTGAGCAAACGAGAAGGAGCAGGTCCCACTGGAGGTGACTCACACTGCAGGCTTGGGGCTCACAGGGGACTCTCTGAACCGGGTGATGCTCCACTCACCCCATCCCAGGAAGGCCAGGGTGTCCCTAGCATCCTGAGCAACAGCAGGAGGTCTCTGGGAACCTGTGGGCCTCCCAGATTTCTTTGGAAACTGAGCCATCCCGCTGCAGCCGTGCCTCTCTGGAGTCCCCAGCTATGCCTTGATGCACAGGAGCCACGAGCAGACGCTCCCCTGGAAGCCTGGAGACCATCCAGGAGCAGTGCACACACGCAGGCCGGCGTTTGAGCTTTTATTGTTTGCTTGCAGAGATGAAAGCCTCCAGATCCCCTCTCAGTTTGGGAGGAATTGATCTTTCCTCCCAGAAGGCACAGAAAAACACCAGACCACCTTTTGCTCATTTGCTTCTTTCAGTTCCTGCGTTTTCAGGCACTGGCAGGAAAAGAAAAGACAGTCCCAGCTCCCAGTAAGGCCAGTCCCCTCTGCACTGGTTTATCTAGTCAGCTCTATCCTTCCCACTGAAAACTGTTCAATCCCAGTGCCGGGACATTTTTCCTAAGATCCAGGCTGTGTGTTCCCTTTGCCCCACTCTGCTTCCTTACATCCCACCCTTCCTTTGGCCACTTTTCCGTAAGCTTCCCCTCTGGGGGTTGCTGAGACTGCTGCACCAGTGGGACCGAGGTGATGGCTGGTGGCATTGTCCCAGCCCACACTGCTGTCCCTTCATGTGTGACACCACAGAGGGCAATGTCCACACTCGGTCCTGCCCTCAGCCTCCCATCACCCGTTCCCTACATGATTCCTTATTACTCTCTTCAAACCATCAGTGATCCCCTGACTGGGAGGATCTTCCCAGATTCTACACTGAGCTCTCTCAGTGCTCTGGGCCAGTTCCTACCAGGTGGTTGTGATGTCCCTGCCCTTGGAAAGGCCTCCAGCAATCTCTCCTCCATTCACTGGTGATTTCTGATGCTCTCCTGGAGCCCTCTGGATCCACTGCCACCTTGGTTTTGTGCTTGCTTGGCAGAGAGAAATTCAGGGTGGTGGGATGGACCCGTGTAACTCCATCTGCCTGCTGGGCACGGCCCTGTTCTCCTCTGGGAAGAGAGTAAGGAGGCAAAGGGCTGTGCAGGGGCAATAGCCCTGCTCCTGGTCTTGCTCCAGTCCCAATTCCTTGGTCATATTGCTGGAATTCTGCTTCTCCTCCTTATTTGCTATTTTCTTACTAAGCTTTAAAATTAGCAATTTTGGCTTGTTGTTACTGCGATCACTGCCCAATTTACTGTTGGGGGGGGTTATCTCTCTGCAAAGTTAGTGCCTCATTGTTTTATCCCAGATATTGAAAATCTTAGTTCTGGCTTTGGCACTGATGGGAGCTTTTCCCATGGACCTCAGCCATAGCTAGGTGGAGTGTCTGGCTGTGTGGGGTGCAGGTTTTGCAGGTGTTGTTTCAGTAGTGTTGAGAAAACTGTTTGCAGGTGGTTTCTCCTTAAATATCAACAGTTGTCTGTGATCCCCACTAGGACAGAGAGCAGAAGGAACTGAATTTGTTGTGACTCATGAGCTTTGCTGAAACCAATCCATAGCTGCAACAAAGATATGCTATGGGCTTGGAGGACAGATCCCCTCACTCAGGGTGCTCACCCTGTGAAGTTACTGCTGTGCTCGTTTCTCTGTTGCCTCAGGAATGCATGGAGTGGTTTAGGAGATGTAGGGATCTCCTGGACATCACCCAGCCCAACCCTGCTCCAGGCAGGGTCACCTACACCAAATAGTCCTGGACACCCAGGGCCATGTCCAGTGAGTCTTGGATGTCTCCAAGGATGGATACTCCCCCACCTCTCTGGGCGTGCTGTGACAGCATTGGATCACCCCAGTTTGGTCTCTGGCCATTGATCCACGGGGCTTTGCTGTAGGTTCTTGCTGCCGTCGGGTCAGAGAAGCGTCAGGGAGAGCCCAGGGGTGAACCCATCTCCAGCTGGTGGGGATTGCTCAGAGCTCTTGCACCAACATGGCAATTGGCACATGGGCAGGTGAGATCTGAGAACCAGAGAATCACATAATCTCCTGAGTTGGAAGGATCCACAAGGATCATCCAACCAACTCTTGGCCCTGCCCAGGACACCCCAAAAATCCCACCCTGTCCCTGAGAGCGTTGTCCAAACACTCCTTGAGCTCTGGCAGCCTTGGAGCTGTGCCCACTGCCCTGGGGAGCCTGGGCAGTGCCAACCACCCTCTGGGGGAAGAACCTTTTCCTGAGATCCAACCTAAACCTCCCCTGACGCATCTTCAGCCATTTCCAATGAGCTTCTCATCCCAAAGGGCAACTCCTTGTGTGCTCCCAGCCCTACCTCGAGATGGAGCTCAGGTGTGTGCCCCGAGATGAGCACGAGGGTGACATACATCCAGGCCCACGTACCCCACACTGTGGGGTGGTTGCAGCCTCTCCACTGTGCCACTGGCTGACCAATACCTCTGTGCCATGGAGAGGGTTGGCCATCACCAAACTATGTCCCCATCTCGCTGGCTTGGCCAGAGCTCCCTTTTGGGGGATGTTTTGGTGACAGTGGATCCCCACCTGCTTAAAAGCTGGAGCCCTCCTCTCCCTGCTGGCTTTTCAGCCCCAGGGTGGGAGCTCCCCATGGCTTTGACTGGTGAGGGGAAGCTTTGCTCTTGCAGCCCTGATTAGCATTCGGCCCCGCTGCTCCTGTTGTTCCGAGCTGGAGCTCGGCATTGCCTGGCAACCACCGAGCAAAACTACAACAGCCGCCCCAGAGCCCGAGCGGGCTTCCCACGAGCCTGCTCCACCCTGGCACACACTGCTGCCCACCAGCACGGGGCCAGGACGAGGATCACCCCCAGACCAGGAGGGGAAGGAGGAGGAGGAGGAGGAGGAGAGGGCTGTGGCTGTGCGACGGCTTTGCTGACACCCAGGTTCGGTGGGTCTGTGTCTGTCTGTCCCAGGGCCGTGAGCATCCCGCCGAGCTGGGCACAGCCTGTCCCTGCATATCCCACGGTGCAGGGACTCTCCTGTGCTCACGGAGTGCGTGCCATGAGCCAGGGCCTCGGAGCAGGGTCGGGGGCCAGCCCCCACCTAGTGTGTCTCCGTGTCAGGAGGTGTTGGGAGAGAGCCCATGGTGTCTGTGGGGTGCATCAGACAGCAGGGCCAGGCCTGGGGCTGTGCCCATGCTCTCTGTTGTGCACTTTGCACCCAAAGTGGGGTCTGTGGAGTGCCAATCACCCCCAGGGTCCCCGTGGGGAGGATCAGCCTGGCTGGGGTCTCCCAGGGGACCCTGACACCCCGGCAGCCCATCTTTGATTCTCTCAGACTTCTATTAGATCGTGCTGGGAGTGGAGTTGGCAGCACATGGGAACCTGAGCGAGCATTGGGGCTGTCTCTACTTCCCAGTTTTGTGCATGCTTGGGGTCTGACGTTGTTTTGACAGAAGGATTTTGTGGTCCTGCTTCTGGGGGTAACTGTGGGCCTAGGGCTCAGCCACTGCCCTGCCAGAGGGTCTCTGCAGTGGTGGTGGCTTGGTCCCTCCACAAAACCCTGCACTTTGTCCTCTTCCCAGCTGGGTGGACTCAAAAGGACATGAGTGCCCTCCTGACACAAGGTGCCACACTTCTGCAGGTGACAGGAGATGCAGACATGCCTGAATACATTGGTTTCAGATCTAATGCATCCCCTCATCTTTGCTTTAGCTCTCTCCTTTTACATCCTTGGCTGCTGTGGGCTCTGCCTATGGCTGTTGGGTGGCTGGAGGTCTGAGCTGTCCTGTCCAGCCCACTCAGACCCACTAGGCAGAAAAATAATAGACATGTCCTTTCCCTGCTCCCCACACGTTCTTATCAGTGATACTTGCTTGGCGAAGGGTTAAAAAAAATAAATACCCCTGTCTTTTGTGTTTTACAGAGCCTGGGGTCCGCAGACAAGAAGGACTTCTACCAGCCAAAGTAAGTGCCAGTAGCAGTGGTGAGTAATTGCATGGAAATTCCCGGCTGGTCCATATTCCCCAGCAGCTCCGTGCCTTGCTAAGATTAGACATTTCAATGTACAAGAATAGCTGCTGCAATTACACAAGTGAGGATAACAGTGGAAGGGCTGTCAGTCATCCTGGCTTCGGGGCATATGCAAATCGCTCAATCAGGTCAGAAGGAACCATGACAGCTTGGCTGAGCCTGAGGGACAGAGCTGGGAGCAGGGGTGACCTTTCCCACCTCTGACTCCCTCTGCTCCTGATTTGCACAGCTGAGCTGCATTGGAGAATAGAAGGGTTTCGATCCGTGTCACCACGGGCTGATCTTGACGCACGTCTCCCACCGCCGTGCTTTGATGGTGATGTCTGTCCTCTTCCATCCACTGGGGTTGGAACAGCACCATGAACTGAGGGGGGGAGGATAGGCTCTTTGGAATCCTGGACATGAGCAAAGTTGCTGCAAAGCACCCCACTAATGTGGGCAGTTGGTTACTTAGTGTGCAGACCAGGTAACAGAGCCTTGCCCCGGCACGGCACCTTCAAGCGAGAAGGTTGTGCCTGCTGGAAGGATGGATTTGTGGCCATCATTGTTCGGATAACGGCAGAATCTCCCTGCTGAGAGGTTCGGTTCTGCCCTGACACTGAACTGGGTGTTGTGCTGCTGAGCATGTCGTGTGTGGGACCTTGTGTTGCTCTTGCTCTCCTTGGGGGAGTGAAGGTCTATAGGTTATCATCTTTCTTGTGACAAAAAACCACAGGTGGATTTGGAGTTGCAGGACAGTGCTTTGACCCGCAGGATTGTCAGAGGAGCATGGTTTCAGAAAATTCAGAAGGAACTGGGTTGAGGAAATTTCTTCTCCAAAACTCACTGTTCTTCTGCCCTTTGCTGCTTTCCAAAGGGTTCCTGCAGTGCTGCATCCCGGCAGTGCAAGCACCCTGGCAGCATCCTTGGTCCGAGTTAGGCTTGGCGTCAGAGGGAGCATGTCCAAGGAGGGCAGACTCTGTCACGGAGCATTGTACAGACCTGCCTGCTCCCTGTCTTTGATGGGAGAGCAAGTGTGTGTGTGTGCATGTTCTTCCCCTGTCTGCTGGTCCCTCTTTATGCCATCAAAAGTTTCTAAAGCTCAATGCTGGTTTCTAGGTCCATGCTGAAAGTCTGATTGCAGGGAGCTCCTCTGCCCCCTCACCTCAAGGCAGTGCAGCTCATCAGCTTTCCAAGACTGCAGGCAGCTAAAGACTTCTGGAAATACAGCCTGAGCCATTTCCCAGGCTGTTTAATCCCGTATGGCTCTCTGGGAGATCAGAGGAATATCTCAGGAGGTTGTGGAGTCACCGTGGATGCAACAACAAAATGAACACACATTTGGCAAAGCACTCATCTCCGTGTTTCTGTGACCCCTCCCAACAGCTGTGCAGGAGGATTTCAGTGCTCCTTTCTGTAGTGCTGCTGTGTGCTTGTGAGGAGTCTGTGTTTTGACAAGCAGGCTTAGAACAGATTGAAGCATCTCCAGTGTCTCTATTCCAGCTGAAGCTTTGGGGAGGCTTTAAGCAAGAGATCTGGAGGAAATATGTAAAAAGCTTTTACTGTTGGGATTTCCTGCGGGGTGGTTTTGGCGGCAGGTAGCAACAATTTGTGGGGCTACATTTATAACTCATCTCCTCTGAGAAATGAGGAATGTTTCCCTACCTTGAGTAGGAGAACATGGGCTTCCCATCTCGCTGAAGGCGTGGAGCTGTTGGGTCAGAGTGGGGAGTGCTGGTGCAGGAGGTCTTGTAGATACAGGTTGTCTTATGGGTGCTTGTTCCTCTGTGCCACGAGGCCACGGGACCTCCATGGTTTGGCCCAGCAGCTTGTGATACCAGCTGTGACTTGGCTAGTCATAACACTGGTTAATGCCCATCCTATTTATGCTCTACAGTAGCTGTTTTGGGGTTGTGACTGGTGAGTTTGTGGCCACTGCCCCCACCCCATTTGGCTTTTTGATCCACTGGCTAACCCTGGCACTGTCACAACCCATCTGCAAGGCTGGACCAGATGCTTTACAGACCCTTCAGTCTCTGGCAGGGCTATAGCTGGTCTTCCTCAGCAAAGAAAGATCCATGCAAGCTGCCAGAGGTCTGGTGGACCTGCCAAGGGCTTGGAAGAGCTCAGCTCTTCTGCAGCAATTCCACAGCCTGCATTCACAGTTCCCTGAGCCCTGGGCAAGGTGGTGGCGAGCAGCCAGAGCGTGGGAAGCAGCTGGTTCCCAGAGCTGAGCCAAGCTGTGCCGGTTCCTGGACACATCTGTGTGGCAAGGATGGTGAACCCAGAGAAGTCTGACAGGGGGCTGCTGCTCCTCCAGCTCCTGTATGCCAGAGCAAACTGAATGTGCCTCGCCTCTGCTTTTCCTTTTCTGGCTTCCAAGGCAGCAGTTCACCTGCCACCAAAGCCCTGAGCTGTGGGAGCAGGGTCAGAACAGCCCTGCTCTCAGGCTGGGGCTTCGGGGCTCTCACAGGAGGTGGAGGTTGTGGAAATAGAAAAAGGAAAGACACACATGCCAGAAATATCAGCAGTGGGTTTTGTCACCACTTGTTCTGGGAGTGACTCTTGCTCCATTCCTGCCATGTTCAGCTTTCTCTGATCAGGTGCCCTCCTCCTCCTCCTCCCTGGACACTCCATCAGGCTGAGTTTTCTTGTGTTGCCCTGAGTTCCCTCCTTTGTCGCCTCTTCCCTTCAGAAATGGAAATGCTGTTCTCACCCCATAGTTACCATCAGTCTGTCTCAGCCAGCAGCTGGGTGTTCCCAAAGCGCCCGGAATATCCCAGTGCTCATCAAGGGCATGGAGCAGTGTCCACCCTCACCCACCAGCCTTTGATGGCTCTCCCCCCCCCATTACATCCATGAGGTTTTAAGGTACAGATCTTCTTCTGGGTTGCCCCAAATATGGAGTGGAAAGGAAGGGAGGTCAGAGGTGCCCAGGTTGGAGCCACTGGAGCTGAAACGCTGCTGCTGCCCACTCTGGGGAAGTCACTTCTGCTTCCAAGGGCTTCAGTGAGCATGTTTATGGATGTTCCTGCAAGAGCTGGCCCATATTAGGAGTTGGGACTCCAGGCTTTTGGTCTGGGAATTATTGTTCCCTCTTTCCATGTTAAATGGGGGGATGCAGCCTGAGTTGAGAAGGCTGAAGCATTAATTTTAAGAAAAGTTACATCAATTGTGAACTGAAAGGGGTAGAGACCAGGCAAGGAAGAACAGGCACACCATGAGTTCCCATAGCTGAAATGCCTGGGAGAGGAGCCTGGTGTGTTGGGAATGGCCACAATTCCAGCTGTGAGTCAACATCTGCACAGATGTCCTCATCTACACTGGCTGCTCCAGCTATGTTTTGTGAACAGGGACAGATGCCTTCCTGTGTTTCCAAAGCAGGTTGTTCAGATGTCATATTGATATATCCTGAGCTAATAATTCTCATCTGATGAAGTTTGGGCAACCCTGGCTGTAGCCTAGCTCCATCTGGGATCTGACCAGAGCTTGTAGGGATCGGGGAAGAAGCACCAAGTGGGGTGAGTCCAGCCCCTGACCTGCTCACTTCTTTGTCACCCCAGTTTTTTGTAAGATGCTCATACAGTTGTTAGAATATCCAGGCTTCCAGAGGTTCTTCCAAGCTTCTAACAGAGGGCCCTGGCTGCTCTCTCAAGGCAGTTTCCCAAGCAAGGAGCCACTGGCTGAGGACCCAGGGACACCTTACTCAGAGACAGGAATAGGCTCTTCTGGGACAGGAGGTAATTACCATCTGTGTGGAAGTCTCTTGTCAGGAACCGAGGTTGTCCGGTGTGTTTGCTGATTCCCCCGGGCACATCTTTGCTCTTCAGTATCAGGCACCAACTGGAACTCAGTTTCTTCAAACCGGAAGGAACTGTTGGTAGTAATAACATTCATAAAACCCCTGGCAAATGCAGGCTGAAATACCTGGGCTTAATTAAAGTGTCACTGATTTGCAGTGGGAGCTGCCACGTCCCTCCCCGTGCTGTGTCCTGTGCCGAGAGCAATGCTCAGCTGTCAGGAGAGCTGTCACTTGGGAGCAGTGAGTGTGTGCCAGGCACTTTGAGGTGTCAAGAGAGACACAGCTGTAGTGACACAAAAGGCTCTCCATTGATCCGCTCCTCCTGTCCCTTGGGACAATGTGGCTGTGCTGGAGAGCCCTGCTGTCTCAGATACCATTCCTGCTCCAGCAGAATCCCACAACCCTTTCAGGTAGATCTGTCTCCATCTCAGATTAAAGGCTGCCCCTGCCTTCTGTCCTCCAGCCTCAGATGTGTAAACACACGAGGAACCTTTGAAACCACCTCCCAGAAAGCAGCAGCTCCTGTTTGTTTTGCCTCGCAGTCATTACACTGAGCTGTCTCCGCAGCTAATTCCTTGTCACCCTCCTCGTACAGCAGAACATTTCATCTCCCAGACTCAAACCTTTCTGTGCCAGCACTTAGATGAAAGTGTTTCCTTGCTGAATCATTATCTTGTAAAACCGTGGTGGTTTTAAAGATCTAGAAATCAGTATTTACATTTTGGAAGCATTAAGGGCCATCATAGTAAGCGCGATGTGTTCCTGAGCAGAGTGTTCATTTCGTTGCCTCCTTCGCTCAGACATTATTGCTCTGGTAACGATGATAATCACACACATACAGACTATGTTTGACTTCTTCTGCAGTGGCTAAGAGTCATTCAGCTGGGATGCTCAGCAGGTAGCTCAGGTTCCAAGTGCTGAACAGTGGGAGGAGGATGCACATGGAAAGTGGGGAGAGATGGTGCTGATGATGGCAGGGAATGATGGGGTAGGGGAAGCAATGCCAAGACAATCTCTCTGCACTGAACCATGGGATACTCAGTGCTGCTAGAAACTGCTCCCAGACCACCCCCAACAGGGTTGGAGAACACTTTTCCCAGCTTTGGTTGTAGGAAAGGATGAAGTGCCGCCACTAGCATCTCTGGAATGGGACAACCAAAACGGTGGAGGGTGGAACAGAGGTGTTGAGGTCTGTGGGGTGGGTGCAGGTTGGCAGCTGAAGGGGAGTGGAGCCCTCTAGAAGGGATTAGGAACATGGGCTCCTCACTTCCAACCCCAAATCCTGGCTAAGGCAATTACTGGAGAGTCGGGAGTGAACTCTTTTACACACAACATAATTCAAGGAGATTCCAGTGCTGGTATCTCACCAGAGGGGTTCAGCCACTGAAACTGTACAGCAGACTTAAACAATATTTCCCCTGGAGTTTGGCCACTGGATTCAGTCTAAGCTCCAGGCAGGTAACGGGGCTTTAATCCTCTTGGAGTGCTGGGAAAGGAAGGGAATCCTGGAAAGGCACTTTGGAGAAACGTGGTTATTTGACAAATGCCAGTCTGGGAATGGAGAGCAGAGCTGACCCTGAGCAGCCTGGGAGCAGGGGGTTAGGAGAAGCAGGAATGAACAGGAGGAAGTAAGAGGGAGCTGGGGGTTAGCAGCAGTGGGAATGAGCAGTGGGAGGTATCTCATGGCATGGCAGAGAGTTGCCTTGGATCAGCTCCATTGCTGTTCCTCTGTGGCTGCAGAGGGAGCAGGACACACCCTGATGAGGAGCAGAACTGGCAGGGATCCAGCAGAAGCTCGGGCATGGAGGAGGCCATCACCCCACTGGTTTGCCCAGTGGCATCTGGGCTCTTCACCCAGGCTAATATTGCCATTTGCTTCCCAAGCTATGACACTGGTGCCGGTTTGAGGCTGGTGAACAGCGAAGGGCCCCTGCCAAGGGTCCAACTGTCCTGCTTTTGGCCCCCTCTCCAGGCAGTTTGGGAGGGCAGCACTGCATTATGTGCCTGGTGGGTCACAGAATCACAGGATATGCTGAGTTGGAAGGGTCCCACGAGGATCATCCAGTCCAACTCCTGGCCCTGCACAGGACCATCCCCGAGAGTCACATCCTGTGCCTGAGAGTATCATCCAAATGCTTTTTGAGCTCTGTCAGCCTTGGTGATGTGCCCACTGCCCTGGGGAGCCTGGTCAGTGCCCCAGTGCCAGGACCTCTGTGTCCTGCTGAAAACCACTGTTTTGGTGAAGCCTGGGTGAATACAGCTCTTACACATTTTCTTTTTTATTGCTTCTCAGGTGAGAGTGCTCACCCTGGGCTTCTGTGCCTGCTGGGGCTGGAGGATCAGAGTGGAGTGCTCTGCATCCACAATGGGGCCAGAGGAGGTCACAAAGATGCTTCAAGAGCTGGACCCTCTGCTCTGGAGACAGGCTGGGAGATCTGGGGATGTTCAGCCTGGAGAAGAGAAGGCTCCAAGGACACCTCATTGTGGCCTTAAAGGAGCTTATTAAAAGGAAGGAGACGATTTTTACATGGACAGACAGTGATAGGACAAGGGGGAATGGTTTTAAAGTAAAAGAGGAGAGATTTAGATTGGGTATTAGGAGGAATTCCTCCCTGTAAGGGTGGTGAGGCCCCGGTACAGGTTGCCAGAGAAGCTGTGGGTGCCCCATCCCTGGAAGTGTTCCAGGCAAGGCTGGACAGGGTTTAGATTCACCTGGTTTAGTGGAAGGTGTCCCTGGCCATGGTAGGGGAGTGGAAGACGATGATCTTTAAGGTCCTTTCCAACCCAAACCGTTCTAGATCCATGATTTTTCAGGACAAAGAAGCCCTTGATAACCAAATTAAATATCTTATCTCAAGGGAGGTCAGAACAAGGACTGCTTGGTTTCAGTGGTCCCCAGAGCCCAGGGGACAGCAGAACGAGTTTTTGGGGCTGGCTGAACTCACCCTGCTCTGGGTGCCCAGGCCAGGGTACCCCTAGACCAGCCCCTTGCCATACCCCTGCTCTCCAGCTGGGAATGGCCCTCCCAGCCCTGGTGTGAAATAAAGTTTTGGGTTTCATTGTTTCTGTGCAGGTTTTAATGTGTTAAGTGAGGTTGCAGTGTGGGCTCTCACTGTACCAGTTGTCATAGAAACTTGCAGGGCTTTTTTCTCCGATCCCCCCAGCCCCTTTCTTTAAACCAAAGCAGGGATGGGGTTTTAAGCCCCCTGTAATTTCAGTTCCAGTCCAATTGAAAACCTGCCTGGCCCTGATTCCCTGCCTTCAGCACTGCCACACAAGGACTCAAAGTCTTTAAATTTTGCTTCCTGTTGTCCCAACCGAAGGGTTTGTGTTCCCTTGAATTGGGCACTTTCTGGATTCTGTTCCCCAAAATGCCCACTGGGGTTGGGGCGGGTGCTCAGTCTTTGTCGCCCACAGCAGGGGTACCTCTCCCTGCTGCTGCTTCTGCAAACAGGAGCAGAGCGGGCACGGCCCCTTCGTGCCTGGGCACTGGGCATCCCTGGCCTTTGGTGGGGACATTGTGATGGTGACTGCCTGCCCTGCTGCTCTGACCCCGGGGCTGCCTCCCCTGCTGGTGTTGCTGGGAGGCTGATGGTGCCAGCTCAGCGCTGAGCCGGGCGCAGGAGCCACCTCAGCAGCAGCTGCAGCCCTGCCGCGACTGCGGCGCTCGGCGTTAATCACGGGGAGGGAGCCGAGCGTAGGAAGATGGGCATTTTTTAACAAATAACCGAGGCTGCATTCTCCCCTAAGCAAGAGAGCAAAGTGTTTGCTGCAGTGAGTCAACACAGAGGTGCTTTAGCCCTGGGAGGTAACGCTCCCGCCCACAGCAGCCACCAGTCCCACAGCCGGTACCGAGAGGGAGAAGTGGGTTGAGGTTTTTCCTGAGCTGCTTAGCCAGCAATCACTGCTGGGCTTTCTCCAGGACTGAAGGACCCTTTCCCTCATGCTTTGCTTCTGGCACAACACTTGATGGGGACTTCTCATAGCCAGCCAGACATGTAGGTCAGAACCTTCAAGGAGCTCGGTGCCTCCCCAGCTCCTCGTTGCTCCAAGGCTGGTGCTGTCTCATAAAATCACAGAGTGGTTTTGGTTGGAAGGGACCTTAAAACTCACCTCATTCCACCCCCTGCCATGGGCAGGGACACTTTCCACTAGCCCAGGTTGCTCCAAGCCCTGTCCAACCTGGCCTTGGACACTTCCAGGGATGGGGCAGCCACAGCTTCTCTGGGCAACCTGTGCCAGGGCCTCACCACCCTCACAGGGAGGAATTCCTTCCTCAGATGTAATCTAAACGTACTCTCTATCAGTTTAAAGCCATTAAACATATCTCCTGAGTCTTCACCCTGGTGTATGGCAGGAGTTAGCCTCGGAGGGCCAGTTATCCTCTGGGAGTCATTTGGGTGGGATTCAGGTAAGAAAAGGTCTATTAGATCCCTCCTTTGGTGTCCTGTGTTCTACAGGGATGTAAATGTTGCCACAAGCTCCTGAAGAGGTTGTGGTTGCCTTCTGAGAGTTCTCTAATCCTCTAAGCATCCTTGAGAGGCACCTAATCCTGACCCAAAACTTGCTAGAACTTGTTGGACTCCATCTCCCAGTCCCTGCCTCTTGCCATGTCTCACTGGATAAAAGCAGTTGGCACCACTCTGGTTTTGGGCGGGTGGCAGATTTTTTATCAATAAACCCAATATAGCTCAAATCTTTCACAGCAAGATATTCTCTCCAGCCTTCAGATCAATTTGTGACTCATCCCTCCAGGCTCTGCTGTTTTAGTGTCCCCTGTCAACGTGGGCACCTTAATTGCAGGAGTGTCACTGTCAGTCCCAGCAGTGCAGGACATGCAGCTCCCCCAAGAGCTGCCTCAGCTCTTTTCATCACAGCATCACATTAGAGCCGTGGGGACCCTTGAGCCTTCCTGGAGGCTCTCTCTTGTCTGGGATCCAGTCCCTGTTCATAAATACAGCCTGAAATCCCTCTCCGTAGCTGCGTCATCCTGCGCTGGGCGGCATTAACATGTACAGTGTTTGAATGGGCTCAGCACTACCAAGCAGCCCACATTTCTCTCTCTCCTCATCAATATTTACCATTACATCAATCTTCCTGTCATCTGCTAATTTTTTGAGTGAGGATTTTGTATTTTTGTCTCGATCATCGATGAAAATATCGACTGGCGTGTTCCCCCTGGAGCCTTGCTAACGATTCCCCATCGACAGCTCCTGTGTGAGGCCTGTCAGACGGCTCTAAATCTATTTAATGTGCTTTATTGGTGCTGTGCAGTCCCATCTTCTGAAATCAAGACATGAGGAAGCACTTTGAACTGAGCCGTAACGTCCAGCAGGCCTGTTCCTGGAAGGTGTGTTCATTAAAGAGTGACAGCGGGCTCAGTCGACAACATCTCTTCCACCAAGACACACTGGCTGACTTTAATTAGAACTTACATCCTTTAATTATTTCTTAATTTAATTCCAGATGAGCCCTGCCTTCTGGGCCCTGTATCAGGCTGACCATTCTGTTGTTGACTAGGTCGTCTTCGCTGCTGGATGGGAATGTTGGTGGGAAGGAGCCACTTCCATCTGGATGTGGCAGCCTTGAACTTAGCTCAAAACAAGCAACAGAGCCCAGAAAACTCTCCCCGGCCTTGGGTACACGTTGGCTGGTTGGTGCTGTTTGGCCACATTAGATGTAAGCATGGATGCTAGTGGTTTAGGAGAGTTTTATCTCTCCTAGGAATTATTTTATTCATCTTTTTTTCCCAAACACAGAATAACAGTCGACTGTGTTTTCTTCTTTTCTGCATCATTTAAGCAGTCCTACAGACTCTGCTTTAAAATAGCTCTAGTGCTCCTTAAAACCAGACCTATTGCTAGATTTTGGCTCCCAACAACAGATTTTCCATGTCCAGCCATGCATTTCTCCCTTCTTTTGTTTCCCTAATCACTTTCCTACACATTGTAATTTTTCATTTGTATTGACCACTCTATTCTGCACTCCATGGCAGGAGGTTGGAACTAAATGGCCCTTAAAGATCTCTCCCAACCCAAACCCTTCCATGACTCTATGATTTAACTGCTGGCTCTGTGAATCTTCTACCGCGCAACTCACAGACCCAAATCCTCGATAACACATTATTTCTTATCCATTGTGAACATGTGTTTCAGGCTGAGCTCCCGCAGTGCTGTGGTGGCTCAGGTATGATGTGCTGTGCCTTGTCCCAGTCCTTGGTGAGAAGGTAAAACCTATATTTATTCAAGTACCAACTGCTAAAAGATCTGTAATTCTAAAGAAAAACATACAATGCCGTGTATTGTAAGTGTGCAGTGCCCTCCTCTTCAATCCTGCCACCCTCCTACGCAGAGACTGCTGATCACGTATCTCATCGTAGCAGGTTTCAGGAGGGTTGAGTATGTTAAATTTCTGCTCGTGAGGGAAAATTTCCCTTCCTCATTCTCCTTTCCCAGTCTCTCTGCCTCACAGCAGCTTAAGAGCTCGCTGCTTTGCCTCTCAGCACAGCACGAGCAAGGGCTCAGGTACAATTTCCTGGAACAGCCACAGATTAATCTGGCTTTTTATTCAAACCCCATTGTGGTGTTTTCTCCCCATGCTCCCACCGTCAGCGCCAGACTGACAGCTGGGCCACGGAACTGGAGAATCACGGCATGCTTTGGATTGGAATGGGCCTTAAAGCTCATCTCATTCCAATCCCCTGCCATGGGCAGGGACACCTTCCACTAGCCCAGGTGAATCCAAGCCCCATCCAACCTAGTCTTGGGCAGCGTGCTCTCCCAAGGGATGGGGCAGCCACAGCTTCTACAGCCAACCTGTGCCAGGGCCTCACCACCCTCACAGCCAACAATTCCTTCCCAATATCCCATCTAACCCTGCCCTCTGGCAGTGGGAAGCCATTCCCCCTTGTCCTGTCCCTCCAGGTCCTTGTCCAAAGTCCCTCTCCAGCTCTCCTGGCTCCCCTTTAGGCCCTGGAAGGGGCTCTCAGGTCTCCCTGGAGCCTTCTCTTCTCCAGGTGAACACCCCCAGCTCTCCCAGCCTGGCTCCAGAGCAGAGGGGCTCCAGCCCTTGGAGCATCTCCGTGGCCTCCTCTGGACTCACCGTGTGCTGTGGGTGGTGGCTCTACAGCCCTTCTCCGAGCTCCTGAGCTCCTGAGAAGCGAGATTTCCAGTAGTGGTAGAAATAACAGCATTAGCCCTGCAAGCAACCAGCCAGGTCTCTGGGAACTCCAGCATTGGTGTTTATCCTCTGGCTCTGCTCTGGGAGGGCTAAGCAGAGGGAACAGGGCTGTGCTGGGCAGACTGTGGGGAGACACGGAGATAGCGCTAATTTGCTCAGGGAAGAGTGCAACAAAGGGTATTAAAAGGAGGAAAATGCGCTGTCTTTCCTGCATCCTAACAAAATGCTGTGCATAGAGGAGTGATCCATGGCTTTGAGCTCTCCCACAGTTCCTGGCATTGACAGACACCGGATTTAGAGGAGTGTGGTGGCTCTCAGGAGATGTGCAGTGGGAAGAGATGAGGGTGAGGGTGCTCACTTCTATCTTCATGCTTGGGACATCATGTAAAAGGGCAGCACCTCCAGTATTGCTACCTAATTTATGTGGAAATTAATTCCTCACCCAGAAGTGCCTCATCTCCCTATGGACTGCACAGGGAGCCTGGACAGCCAGCACAGAGCTCCGCTTTCGGTCTTGCCACTGGTGGCTTCAACACACCCTGAAGTCAGGGAGAGTTGATAATAATTACTGAAGAATCATGGAATCATAGAATGGTCTGGGTTGGAAGGGACCTTAAAGCTCATCCTGTTCCACCCCTGCCATGGACAGGGACACCTTCCTGTTCCAGGTTGTTCCAAACCCCATCCAACCTGAAACACTTCCAGGGATGGGGCAGCCACAGCTTCTCTGGGCAACCTGTGCCAGGGCCTGAAACACTGAATAATGTTTTTTACGCCTAATGAAAGACTTGACCGAATCAAGCTGTGGACAGCCCAGGGAAGTTGTCTTTGGGCATTTTACTGAGGATTGTGCGAGATCAGCTCAACCCCCAGCCACAGGAAAACACCACCTTGCCCCATGGGAATGAGTGCAGTGCTTTGAGGAAATGGGCTGGAGAAGGAGATGAAAGGAACCCCAGGACCTGCAAATTCTCATTTTTACATTTGAAATGGAAAAGCCTTCCCAATGAATGCTTCAAGAAAACCTCAGAGCTGACAGATCTCAAGCAGGGACCATTGGAGATTTTTCTTTGCAGTTTGAGGTAGGAAGGGAAAAGCACAGAGGGAGAGAAAGCTCAGCTGCACTCATTCTCCCCTCGGATGTCAGAGGTGCTTTGTTTTACAGAAGTGCTTATTATTCATACAGTGTCTCACCAGGCAGCTGGAATACAGCTCCAGGGGGGGTTGCTCCTGGTGTGGGCTCTGCCATGCAGCACTGTGGATTTTCCTTTCTCTTGGGATATCCCACCAGAGCCACCAGAGTGGTGCTTGGTGCCCACCTTTGGGCACTACTGCTAGTGGTGGTTGGGTCATCTTTTCCCCACTGCACTCCTCTTTTGTCCCTCTTTGGATTCAAGGTTTTGTCCTGGATCCTAGGCTACTGTCAGCAGATGCGTGGGCTTAGCTTTGCTTGTCCTGAGGGTCGTCTCAGCAGCAATCTTCCTGAAGGAGGTACAGCACAAGAGTTGCTGCCTGCAGATGTTTCCCTTGTTCCCAGATGTTTCCAGGAAGCCCCTCTGGCTGCACACAGCATCTTGACCACCTGTGTTGGGTCCCAGTTGTGCCAGAACCCTATTCTGCAATTTGTCCACTTGCCTTTGCCATTTCCATCCCAGCTGGATGGCTCTGAGGATGAGGAGGACTCTGCTTCTGGGCTCCTATCAAGCTTCTGTGTTCCCCCTCCTCCCCCCAGCTGGGGAGTTGCTGAAAACTCTGGTGTGAACTGGAAACCAATCCTAGACTCCCAACCAGTTTCTAGCCATCTCAGACTGGTTTCTAGCCATCTTGGGTTTGCTGCTGTAAATCCCTGGCTTCACAAGCCATGAAACCAATCTCTGAAGGCTGGGAGGAGGAGCATGGCTGCTGCTGAAGACATCAGTCCTGCCTCATTGAGAGTGTCCTGTGGAGTCAGGCCCACCTTTGGGATTTTGTTGGCTGGCTGGAGCCACCAGTGCTGTCACCAGGAGGGACCACCTGCTGAGTCCAGCGTGATGGATCCCACCTCCTCCCACCAGAGCAGAGCGTGGTCCTGGGGGATGTCCCAGCCAGCAGGGACACTGGAGGGGGGTGTCAGCTACAGCAAATGTGAAACCGTCAATATTTGTACACAAAGGCCACGCTGAAATCCCCGTCCCAGTCCAGACATCAGAGGTGTCAGTTCTGATTTCCCAAACACAGAGAGAGCCCTTTCAGCCCCGGCCTGCTCAGACACTGCAGCTTTAATGTCCAAGCACCCAGCGTGTTTCCACTCCCCTCAAATGCATCAATCAGGTCTCGGTGAGGCTCTGAAAGAGCCAGTTTGTTAAACAAACACACTTAGTGTAAAAAGTTTATTCCAGTTAATTGGGACTTCATTGCAATGGAAACAAATTACCCAGCTGTCATCTGCCAAGGCAAACAGCAGAGGAGGAGAGGGGGTCCTAGTCAGGCAGGAGACAAACAGCCATCTCAGGCAACCTTATTTATGGCCTTTTTATGTATTTCTGTATTTATTTGGACATTCCTGAGCTGGAGAGCTGGGCTATTGCTGAGCCGCATGCCCCAGCGCTTGCATGGTGACAGGTTATCAGCCCATGGGCAAAAGTTGGCACTGGTCTGGTGGGCACTGCCATGGGGACCCAGGGTGTGGGGTCTGTGTCGCTGAGTAGATCCTTCTAGGCATGTCCAGGGCTCTTGCTTCAGAGCCAGCGGTGAGGTGTTGGATGTGCAAACGATGGGCAGGTCAGGGTGAGCTGCTGGCCCCTGGAGCTGGGAGCCATGGGTGTCCCTGGAGCTGGGGGCCATGGGTGTCCCTGGAGCTGGGGGCCATGGGTGTCCCTGGAACGAGCAGCAGGGTAGGGAGGCACTTTGCAGGGCACAGAGCTGGTGGTCACTGGGAACTTTGCCCCCATGCTTCTTTGGTTCCCTATTCTGTGTTGGCATCGACCCCGGGTGCGAGTCAGAATCCCAGAACGTTCTGAGCTGGAAGGGATCATGGAGTCTAAATCTTAAGTGAATGGCCCACACAGGGGATTGAACTCATGACTATGGTGTTCTTAGCACCAAGTTTTGACCAGCTGAGCTAATCTCAGGGTCCCTGTCCCCACTCTAGTCCTGTTCTCCCCTCTCAGCCCAGGGAATTACCTTTTCGGCAGAAGAGTTGGGAGCGTATCTTGATGAGGCTCCCACGCATTCCCAGCCTCTTTTGATTTAACAAACAACCCATCAACACCCTTTTTTCCCTCCTTTTATTGAAAAAGAGGGAGCAAGGAGCGGGGATGGGGGATCAGGAAGGCAGGAGGCATGTGGAGAGCAGGGCTGGGTGGGAGGTGGGGGCCCTGTGATTCCCACCGGAGCTGGTCCTGGTTCCCGCAGCCGCCGGCGTGCGGAAGTGACAGATAAACCCTCGGGATTAGCAGCGTGTCCCATGTCAGGAGAGCAGCATCCCCTTCCTGGAGCATTAGTCACCCGAGCCTGACGCCAGGGTGTGGGAGGCAAGTGCAAGTCATCGAATTACCTCCTCCCCCAGCTCCCAGGGGCCTGTCCTTGCCTTGTGACCCTCCAGCTCTGCCCTTCGGAACCCTGGCTGTGCCAGGGCAGCCAGACAGGCAGAGGTGTTGTTCCTGACCACAGATGGATGCATCCATCCATGGCACATCTCTGGCTGTGGACATGGTTGCCCTGTTATGGACAGCAGCATTGGGATGGTACAAGCATGGAGGGCCTCTTGCAATGGCCTTTGGGATGCATCCTTCCCTGCTGGCCTTGGGGATGTGGACAACAGGAGCAAGTCTCTGCCCAGGTGCTGGGACCTTCCACTGGGCTGGAATTTTCTTTCTGTGCCCGGTGGATAAACTCAGGGCTCTTCCACCCTTCTCACCTACCACAACCACATCCGAGCCAGACTTTTCTGGTCCTGTGAAGTCCTAAAGTTCACATTTGAATTTCACATTGTGATTGAATTGCCATCCAGAGTCTTTTATCCACTTTCCAGGAGTGTTTCTGTTACCTTATAGCTGTAAGATCATCATGGCCCACACTCTGAGGTTTCTGTCTGTGATGGCACATATTCAGGGGGTGGAAAGCCTGGATTGGGGTACATATCTCTGGAGGGGCCTCGAAGGGGGCAGACAGCAGAGCGGAGCACTGATAGCTACAGAAATGAGTCCTGAGATTGGAATGATATCATCTGAGGGATGTGGGAAAGATAGTGACCAGAACTGGAAAGGACACCAGATTTGGCTTCCTTTCTGGAGCCGGGAATGGAATGGAGGAGAGACTGGGGAGTTTGGTGCAAGCCCCTTGGCTCCCTGGGGTTGGCTGGCGCATCTCGAGGTGATCTGAAAACACAGAGCTAAGACACTGCAAGTGCCAAGTTTCCCTGCATGACAACTGGGTTCTGTTGGGGGCAGTCAGAGGCAGCAATGCCCCCTCAGTCCCACATTCCTGTGGCCCCACTCTCCACGGGATCCTCGATGAGCAGAGCTGGGGCACAGGGTGCTGGGCATCTCCCTCCTCCACCTGGCAACCCTGTATTATTAGGGATTTTAGCTTTCTGCTTCTAGATTGACTTGTTGCAGGTGTTTATTTTTAGCTCCTCCAGTGCCTTACAGATTCCTCGAGGGATTCTTTCATTCCCTCTCCCTCCCACAGGTTTGTTTGTAATGGAACCACGTCGATTTGAGCCACGAGCAGGAGCTTTCAGCAGCGGCGGGGGCTGCCCTGCCGTGCTCATGGAACTGCTTATCTGTGGGTTTAGCTGAGGTCCATGGGTCCATGGGGTCCGGGAGCCCTGAGAGATCAGGCTGGGAGGGAGCATCACTCCCACCTACAGCCACTGGTGTGGGTGCTGTGCACCCGAAATCACTGTCAGAGCACATCGAGTGGCTCCTGTCCCCTCGCTCTTCTCGGCACTGCCCTCCCCGAGAGTTGTCTCTTTTCACTCCCCAGGGGAAGAAATTCAGATCAGCATCACCGAACGTGGAAACAAACCCCAGGGTCCTCCCGCAGCTCCATGGTCAGCTTGGGTGGAAATTTTTCAGCGTCTTTTAAAGTCCTGCATAAAGTAATTCAAAACAAGTTGCAAGTGTATTTTGGATTCTGGCAGAGCTTTGCCTGCTGGCTGTCCCAGACAAGGGCTCACTTTGAGTGTACCCTTCTGCTGAGCAGGGGGGCAATGTTTTCATTCTTAATTTAGAGCATCCGTCCAGCCAGGGTCCAGCCCCCTGTCTCCCACCGAGCTGGTGCAGCTGGGAGCCCGGGGGTTACCTGTCACCACCAGCTCTGGGCTGCACTAACATGTTCCCTAGAAAATGTGACTCTCTTTGGACTCAGCCTCCTTCTGCTCACCCTGGGGGATGTGTGAAGGTACAGTTTGTGCTCTGTTTATTCCAGGATTTTTGTTATTCTGTAGAGGAGAGTGAGTTTTGCTTATTTTTAAACACCTAAAATAGAGGTTGATACTCTCTACAGCTTTGCTGGTTTTCCTGGGGAGAGGCAGCCCTGGGAGGTCCCGTTCAGGTAGGGTTCTGGTGGTGGCAGCTCCATCACCACGGCCCTGATCCAGGGAAGTGTGTTTTTCTGAAGCACTGATCTCCACGGGCCGCCCTTACCTGGAGATGAGCACATGCTGAAGGGTTTGGTTGGACTTGGTCCTGTAAAAGCAGCCAAGGGAGCCGAAGCCTGAAAACCACTCAAGTGTTCAAGTAAACCATCCAAGCAAACCTGAAAGCCACTTGCAAAGCCACAAGCATCATGGTGTGGCAGCTCCTCTTCCTCTCCATGGATTAACCAGATGCAAGGAGGAATAAGGAGAGAGGCCACCAGGACCACACGTCCCCCCGGAGTGTGTCGCAGAGTGTGCTGGAGGAGAAGACAGGGCTCTGTGCCTGCAGTGCTGCTCTTGGTGGCTTGCAAAGCCACTGTTCAGCCATCACCTAACTGTTTTCCATCAGGATCAGGTGATAGTCGGCTTAAATCATGCCCAGAATTAGCAGAGGGGCCTGGGATACCACTGTGATGAGCCTAATGTCAGACTCTGGTTTAATGGAACAACCTGATGCTGGAGGTAAAAGGTTTGGAAGGTGGACCCAAAATCCACTGTGGACTTTCTCCTCTCTTGGCTGTTTTACTTGGGGTCTTAATGCAGCTTTTCTAGGCTTGAAGTTGTTATTTAGGTTTTTCTAATCTTTAACTTTCTAATGTTCATTAGCACAGTTCCTGTCAAAGAACAACATGTTCCCACCCTGTCCTTGCTGTCTCCCCAGTTAATAACCCTTTGCTGCTTTGACTCATTTAGAAAAAGTGACAGTAGCTTTGAGAATGACTCCTGATATAAGAGACAGACGTCAGCATTGTCAGTCAGGTCTGAAAAGCAGCACTAATTCACAGGGAAATGGCAGCAGAAGGCCCACGGTCCGTGTTGGGGAGCACTGAGCCCACCTGTCTCAAACCATGGCAGTGTGTGTGTGTTCCTCCCAAGCTGCTCAGAGGTGCTCTGAACCCAGATGGCTGCTTTTCCTTTCAGGAATGGGCTGTAATAGCTCCTCCCTTCCCTCCCTGAGGTTCTGCTTTGGAGATGCCCATTGCTGAGGCTTGTGGTGCAATGGAAACCCTTTAACAGGGGCGGGCGGTGAGGAGAAGGTGTGAGAGGAGGGACTGGGAGGCACGTGCTGTGGTTTAGGGTTGGCTGGGAGGGGGTTCTGGTTTCTGAGCATCTGCTCTGCTCCTGAAGCCCCCACCATCTTCCTCAGTTGGGTTTTACCAGTGCTGAGGAACAAACCAAGGACTCCAAACTGAGGTTTGAAGCAAGCAGGGACAAGCACTGGAAGGCCATGGTCTGACTTCCTGCCTTGGGAGAGGTGGAGCAAGTGCTGGCATTGCACCCCAGTCCCAAGTCCCAGGGCCTGCTGCTGGTTTGGAGAGAGTCAAGAGCCCACTCACTTGGTGGGACCCTACCCTATGGAGAAGGGATATGTACCAGGCAGGATTTAGTCACCTCGGAACAAGCTGTGTCCATTTGGTGGTTTCAGTAAATCTGGGATTTAGTTCCAGAGGAGATCAGGATTGCTGTGTGAGTCTGGCAGTCAAGGAAAAGGAAGCAGGAGGCACCAGCATGATGTCCTAAATCTTGAAGACAAGGTCTTCCAGTTTACGTGTCATGGTCTTAACCACTTCAGGGATGCCTTTTCAACTGCCTGTGAAAGGCACAGCTGGCCCAGAAACATTCCAGCTGCTATTCTCTTCCAGAGCAGAGGGCTCAGCTCTGCAAAAACATGGTGTCTTTCTGCAGAGCCTCCAGAGAGACAACTCTGGGCTGCAGCACCCTGTGGGCCTGCGGCCTGGTTGCACCAGAAGATGGTTTACCCTGGGGAGTTGAAAGCCCTTGCTCTGTGACAGCCTGGATGGAGTGGCGCAAGTGCTGTGTCCCTGGGGAACCTGCCTCCTGTGATGTCCCCACCCCTAGGGCAGCATTTTTTGTGCACTGAGGTGTGGTTTTGGCAACAACTAGCAATGTGTTCTGTGCTGGAGGGGGAAGATGAGACACCTGGAAAGCATTTGTGTCACTATTGCCAGTGTGAATAGTCCACCTCTTCAGGGCTGAAGGTTTTCTCCGAGGACAAACTGTCCTGTGGTTTACCTTTCCTTGCTGGCTCTTTGCTTTCCAAGTATCTGAAGCCACTTTTGGGCACTTCAGGCTCCCAGCAGCCAGCAGAACACCTCACATTGGGGTTATAAGTCAGCTGGTGCAAAGACTGGGTTCGTCACCGCGACTCTGCACCGTGGTGGGCAGATGGTGCCCAGTGCCAGAGAGGGCCTTGCACAGCCATGGGGCAGTCTGGTGGCCTGACCTGTGAAGCCCAAGCCCACGATGAAAGGCAGGTAGTGAGAAGGTCACCTGCCATGGCTCATATCTCTACCGCTGGCTTTGCCCAGGGGTTGTGGTCTGTGCTGCAGGATTCCTTGTTTGGAAATAAAAGGGTCTCGTCTCCTGCATCACTCCAGGCTCAGTCCAGGATGATACACAACCTCTCACATCTCTGTCCCCCACTGCTGCCCCTGCCTCCTGGGCATTTTGGGTGTGAGAGTTCTGCTGATGGGCAGTGACTCGTCTGGAGGATGTCAAGTGCAGCTGGCTCTCCTGCTGGGAGGTGACTCTTGCATGAAGAGTCTCTTGTGTTGGAATAAAGTGCCTTTCACTGGCCTGGCTGGCATGGCCATCCTTCGTGGGGTCTGAGGAAATGGGCCTGATGGTGATTGAATGCTACTGGTGTAGTGTGGACAGCTGGCTTCTGAGGAGCTCAGCTCCCTGGGGGTGTTCAAACAGCAGAGGCCAATCCCTGCAGCCCTTGGGGGTAGGTGGATAATATAATGGGGAAACTGAGGCACAGAGGCTTTAGCTCCCGGGTGAGGCCATGCTGCCCAGGCTGGTGTCCTGCAATTTTCGCAGCACCAGATGAAATCCACTGGGCTGGGCCCTCCCACAGCCTGACCTAGGGCAGGATCCGTGCCCATGCTCAGTCCCTCGCTGGGGATCTCCACACAGCCAGTAGGGTCCCCCAAAGGGAACACACACCTGACAGATCATAGCCAGGTTCCCAGTCCAGGAAATGGCTTTGGCCCATCCTGCTTGGCTCCTGCTGCAGTGCATCCGTCCTCCCAGTCCCCAATGCTCGGCTTTGTGGGTCTTCCCCGGGGCTGCGAATGCCTCTTGCTCTCCCTCTCCGTGTTGCTGGAGTCCCTCGTGCCCCAAGCACCGAGGAGCTCTCGTCTCCTCTCCTCTCGTCTCCTCTCGTCTCCTCTTGTCTCCTCTCGTCTCGTCTCGTCTCGTCTCGTCTCGTCTCATCTCGTCTCGTCTCCTCTCCTCTCCTCTCCTCTCCTCTCCTCTCCTCTCCTCTCCGACCCTCTCCTCTCCGACCCTCTCCTCTCCGACCCTCTCCTCTCCTCTCCGACCCTCTCCTCTCTCTCTTCTCCTCTCTTCCTCTCCTTCTCTCCTCTCTTCTCCTCTCCGACCCTCTCCTCTCCGACACTCTCCTCTCCTAGCCTCTCCTTCCGCTCCTCTCATCTCCTCTCTCTCCTCTCCTCTCCTCTCCTCTCCCCTCTCCTCTCTTCTCCTCTCCTCTCCTCTCCTCTCCTCTCCTCTCCTCTCCTCTCCTCTCCTCTCTCTCCTTCCTCTCCTCTCCTCTCCTCTCCTCTCATCTCCCTCTCTCTCTCTTCCTCTCCTCCTCTCCTCTCCTCTCCTCTCCACCCCTCTCCTCTCCAACCTCCTCTCCGACCCTCTCCTCTCCGACCCTCTCCTCTCCTCTCCAACCCTCTCCTCTCCGACCCTCCCCTCCCGGACCCTCTCCGACCCTCCCTGACCCTCCCCTCCCTGACCCTCCTCAACCCTCCCTGACCCTCCCTGACCCTTCCCTCCGACCCTCTCCTCTCTGACCCTCTCCTCTCCGACCCTCTCCTCTCCTCTCCTCTCCTCTCCTCTCCCTTGGCTTCAGAAACGGGCTCAGCATCCCAGAAATTCAGGCTTTCATGTGGGAGCCAATAGTCACACAGCCTCCATCCAGAAACCATCATTATCGGCTGCTTGCTTTTTCATGGTTTCTTTGAACTACAGCTCCCAGGATGCCTGAAGATATGCAGACATCCCGAAGACAGTGGTTTCCCATAAACTTTTGGGGTTTCATGCTTTGCAAGCAGGAATGTTTTTATTGCGTCGCAAATCCCTTCAAGTCCCTCAAACCTCCACGGCGCTTCCCCGCCGAGGGGCAGCCACAGGGGCCAGAGCCGGCCGGGGGAGGCACGCCAAGGGCTTTTCTCTCTCCTGTGTTTTCCCACTCCTTTCAAGAGGGGATTTTGTAAATCGTGCCTTTTCAAGGGGAATTTTGGACTGGGAGGAAGTTTGGATGAATCATGGTTTGCCTGTAGGGATGTGTTTCCCATTCTCCTGGTCCCCATTATTGCGGATTGAAGTGCCTTGGGTAGGGTGGTGAGGGGTTTTCACTGAACTGGGAAGAACTGGGATGCAGGGAGGAGAAAAAGATGCACATTCCTGCACCAGTGCAATGAGCCCAGAAGACTGAATTTTAATTCCTGACATGCTCACAAGTCCTAAGGGAAAACCAGAGAGGGACGTTTTCGTTTAACATGGAGAGATGTGGTTGGAATTACAACCTGGAGGGTCCCCACCTTCCAGCCTCCAGCCAGATCCACCCCTGTCCCTGCCATCAGGGCATGGGGAATGCTGGGCACAAGTCCCATGGGTGCCATGGGTGCCCGCACAGCTCTGCACCTTCCTGCTGCCCATCCTGGCACCAGGAGAGGTCTGTGGTGTGGTGGATGGTGTGGACCCAGCTGCCCCTAATAACCACTTACTCTCTGTAGGAGAGGAAGCACAGAGGGTAGAGTAGGGCTGTGGTAGCACGGTGGCATTTTATGGCATTGTTCTTCTGACCATAAAAATACTTCGCTGAGTTTTTCCCATTTGGTGCTGGTGAAGATCAGTGTTGTATCTCACAGTCAGACTTGTCTCTTTTTTTCCCTTGGCTGCTTAAAAAAAAAGCCCAGGATCCCCCATAGCTTGGGGTTTAATAGGTATTTCTTCAATAGGTGCCACTTTACCAGTCTGAGGAGCTTTGTGAGTGAATCGTGGAGGTTCTGGGTGCCCTTGGGGGCCACCAGCACCCCAAGCTACCCAGACCTTGCAGGAGGCAGCAGAGGTGTGGGTCAGGCCGTGTGTGCCACTGGAGTGATTGGGGTTGGAAGGGATCTATGGGGATCATCTCACCCAATCCCTGCTGAAGCAGGGTCACCTACAGCAGGTTGCACAGGATCGAGTCCAGGTGCATGTCTGGAGAAGGGAACCCCACAACCCCTCTGGGCAGCCTGTCCCAGCACTCCATCACCCAGTGCGACATGTCCTGGCCCTGCTCTGTGCTGTCCCCAAGCAGTGAGGCCAGAGGGATGCTGCTGGGTCCTTTCTGGGCAGCTGTCCTAGTGCCTCTGGGGTCTGAGCTTATTCTCCCATCCTCCTCCCTCCCTCCCTCCACGTGAGCACACTTGGACACGTAAGCACATGTGACAGCTCCTGCCACCTGCCCGTGCTGCCGGCGGGCGCTGGTGGCGGGCGGTGTGGTCCTCTGGAGGGGCTGGGTGCCAGCCAGAAAGAACAACCACGGAGGCCCTGTGGCCGGCTCACATTAACCACATCACTCCTCTCCTCTCTTGGAAAGGCCTGGCCACCCAGCAGCCCAAAATAACAAGCTTTTCCATTCCTGCTCGCAGCGTGGGACACGAGGCCATGGAAAACAGAGCCGGCTCCAGCGCCAGCGCCGTGCTCAGACTAAACAGCGGCACATCCCCCCAGGGCGTTTGTCCCCCGCAAAGGGGACCTGGCTGCAGTCACAGCTGTGGGGTGGAACGGGACGGCGATGCCAGCACAGCGTGGTGCTGCCTCACTGTATGTGGGCTCAGCCAGAGTGAACAGAGGAGGATGAAGGTCCCAGGGGGATTGAGCCCCTCCAGGGACCTACTTACCCGTCCCCGCTGACTGCACACGAGGAAAGGGATTTGTTGGATTTTGTCCTTTTTTTTTCGGTCTTTGTTTTCCCTGGAATCTTTTTGGTTGGGATAAAAGCTGTAATCGGTAGTGGGGGAATTCTGAAAATCAGCTACCAGAGCTCCTGGCCCCAGGCAGGATGGGAGCAAGTCTGCACGTCCCTCTGCCTTGGCACACGTACAATCAATCACGCTCACGCAGCCCGGTTGGAAGAGCCCAAGCTCTCCGTCCTGCTGCTCAGGAAGGAGAGATAGATATCTTCATTAAAAACAATCACAGAGGGAAATGACAGAATTCTGAAAAATAAACAAAGTGATGGGGATTTTGCCCAAGGAAAGGAATTTTTGCCTATTTTATTTCATGGGTTTTATTTATTTGTTGTCTGTAGATGGATGGATTTTTGGTTTTAAAGTAGATTATGCTGATTTTGAGGATGAAGTATGTTGGTACGTGCCTGACATGAAATGGTGCTTTTCAATGGTTTATGGTTGGGAGTTAGAAAAAGAACTTTGCTTACAAGAATCATGGAATCATAGAATGGTTTGGGTTGGAAGGGACATTAAAGCTCATCTCGTTCCATCCCTTGCCATGGGCAGGGACACCTTCCACTAGCCCAGGTTGCTCCAAGCCCTGTCCAACCTGGCCTTGGACACTTCCAGGGATGGGGCAGCCATAGCTTCTCTGGACAACCTGTGCCAGGGCCTCACCACCCTCACAGCCAGGAATTCCTTCCCAATATCCCATCTAACCCTGCCCTCTGGCAGTGGGAAGCCATTCCCCCTTGGCCTGTGACTCCATCCCTTGTCTCCAGTCCCTCTCCAGCTCTCCTGGCTCCCCTTTAGGCCCCTTTAGGCCCCTCTCAGGTCTCCCTGGAGCCTTCTCTTCTCCAGGTGAACCCCCCCAGCTCTCCCAGCCTGGCTCCAGAGCAGAGGGGCTCCAGCCCTTGGAGCATCTCCGTGGCCTCCTCTGGACTCTCTCCAGCAACTCCACGTCCTTGTGCTGTTGGTTCCCCCATATCTGGAGGCAGCTCTGCAGGTGGGATCTCACCTGAGGGGGCAGAGGGGCAGATTCCCCCCCTCCCCTGCTGCCCACGCTGTGGGATCAGCGCAGGACGTGGAGGGTTTCTGCATCCCAGCACACACACACAAGGCATGTCCAGCCTCTCACCCACCAGCACCCCCAACTCCTTCTCCTCTTTTAAGCTGTTTTACAGCACCAAATGTTGACAACAGGATCTTAATGTGACAAGGTGGCAGGCATGCAGTTCCCAGCCTAAATACTGCTTAGAATCTGGAGAGAGAGAAAACTTCCAGATCATCTTACGTTGTCTTCAGGATCCCACCCCTTCCAAAATCCTGCTGCCCGTTTTTGGGCCACGTTCATATCAATGGGCTTTCATGTTCCACTGCCTCCTTGGCTCGTACTTGCTTGGGATTGGGTTCCCAACTGGAAGGTGTGTGCCCAGGGAGGGAGATGATACTGGTGCAGGTCCCAGGCCCCACAGTGGGACAGGCATGCTGGGGGTGCAGTGTGACTCACCAAGCTGTGGCACATGTGCCCAGCATCTCTGTCACCGCACAGATGTTGGTCAGAGGGGGGACAGTTGTTATTGTCAAAATGCAAATGAATAAAATTATTGTTTTGACAGAGAATTTTTAGTGAAAGAAGAACATGCAAATTTACCTTCCATTCAGAGTGTGCATTAGAATTAAAATGCAGTGTTTGAAAGCCAAAACAAAGGAACATTTTAATTTGAGGCTCATCAGATGGTTCCTTCTGCTTGGATTAGCATCACATTCTTTGCATCAAATGCTGTAAGTTTGACAGAACTCTGGTTTTCAAAGAAAACAAGAAAGAAGTTCTAAAAACGCTATCCATTTCCAGGGATTCTTGGTGCTCTCATGTGTTTCCACTGTCCTGAAGCAACTGGCCTGGTGCTGAACACTGGACAGGCCAACGGGAATAGACTGTGGGATTCGAGTAGGATGTGTGGTTGGGTTCCTTCCTGGATGCTGCTTTAATCTGGTTTCCAAATAGCTCAGAAAAGGTTAGATTGGATATTAGGGAAAATTTCTTCACTAGAAGGGTGGTCAGGCCCTGGCACAGCTGCCCCAGGCAGTGGGTGGAGTCACCATCCCTGGAGGGATTTAAAAATTATGTAGATGTGGCACTTGGGTGGTTTAGTGGTGGCCTTGGTAGTGCTGAGGGAGTGAATGGGCTTTATGATCTTAGAGGGCTTTTCCAACCTTAATTCTATGAAAAGACAGATCACGATTCTGCTCCAGGGTCTGGTGGGACATCGGAGTCCACCTGAAGAGTGAGGGCAGCGAGGGGGCACAGAGTCACGAGCTGCCCCCAATGACTGGCAGAGACTGTGCTGAAGGGATGGGTTGTGTTTCTCTCCTTGGCCTTCCCCGTAAACACCCTCCAAATAAACCCTGCCTTTGCACGGCCCTCGGAAGCAGCTGTGCTGCTTATTTAAACACACCGCGAGGTATCTCCGTCCTTCTGCCCCTGCTTCCCTTCTCCTTCATCCTTGGGAACACTGACCCGCCTTGTGTTGCAGACCAGAAATAGAGACTGGCCACTGACTTGCTAATTGTAATGCAGCCTGATAATGCCAGCTATAATTAGATTGAGGTATCCAAGTGCTTTTGCTGGCGGAAGTTTTTGTGACCCTGTTATCAGACTTTAAATAGAGGATCCCGTCTGCTCTGCCTGGCTCCTGGCTGCAGAGCCAGGTCCTGCAGCATCCAGCTTGGTTCTTCCCAGGGAGGCCAGCCCAGCATCAGTCCCGGTGCTTGCTCAGCCTGTGAAGAGCCAGCCTTGGCAGAGCAGCACTCACTGACAGTCTTGGGGCACTGATTATGCCCCCCAATATCTGGCAAATGTCAGTGACCACTGAGAGATTTACTGTTACAAAAATCCCTTCCCCAAGTCCCAAGTGAGCTCTCTGTGCTGGGCCAGTGCAGGGGCTGCCCTGGACTGTGGTTACTGGGGGACTGCAGTTCTGACCCATCTCTCCTTTACTGCTACAGGGAAATCAGAGATGGCTCATGCTGAGCTGTGCTGTGGCACGGGCAGGAGTGCTTCGGGGTCTCAGGATCAACTTGTCCAGAGCTGCAGACACCTCTTCTTGTTCCCTTTTGTTGAGACCTCTACCTTCTTTCTTTACCCTCTCATACAACTCCTGCCACTCTTTCCCCATCTGCAGCATCCCCACAGTCTCCCTCCCTGGCCTCAGGAAGCCTCAGCCTGCTGTCCAGCTGTCCTCCCCTTGAGCACCCTTCTCATGAGGTCAAAATAGGCACCCCCAGCTTGGCTGGGTCCCACCAGACTGTCTGGTTTGGGTTGAGAAGCCATGCCCTTGGCAGGTGGGTGAGGCAGCACCCTGGCAGAGCTCATCCCCTCAGGACTGCACAAGCCTTTGGCTCCTTCTCTGCAGCATCACCCAAGCTTGGCACATCATGCTGCTCCCCAGCCCAGTGAGATAACTCATGGAAAAGTTTGGTCGGGTGGATATGTTCAAATTCATCACTTGCTCAAACTGTGGGCACCCAGAGCTGCTCTGTCGCTCTCTCTGATCCATCCTGAGCCCGCCAGGGAGGTAAATGAGCCCTTGTTGAACACCAGCACGGCTGGGGGGGGGGGGGGAGGGGTGTCCTATGTCATAGCCCATGGGCAGGCCTGGGGCTGTGACAATAACAGAGCTCACCAACCAATCACGGCTGAGTCAACCTGAGAAGTGGGACACTGAAGTCCCAAAGGAAAGCCAGGGACTTGGTGAAGCTGTGGATAAGCCAATGCCCAGCCCTTCAGTTGATGAGCGCAACCTCCTGGGATGCTCTGCCGCCCTGCAAACCCAGCTGAGGTCCTGGGCTGCTCTGTGGGGAAGGCACCTCACTGCTGTGTTCTGGCAGGACATCACCCCAGATTCCCTTTTCATAGAATTACAGAAATCATGGAATGGTTTGGGTTGGAAGGGACCTTAAAGCTCATCTTGTTCCACGCCCCTGCCATGGGCAGGGACACCTTCCACTAGCCCAGGTTGCACCAAGCCCCGTCCTGGACACTTCCAGGGATGGGGCAGCCACAGCTTCTCTGGGCAACCTATGCCAGGGCCTCACCACCCTTATCACAGGGAAGAATTTCTTCCTTACATCTAATCTAAATCTGTCCTCTTTTAGTTTAAAACCATTTCCTCTTGTCCTATCACTGTTTGATTAAGTAAAAAGTCACTCTGCTTCTTTTTTAGCCCTGGGCAGCACCTGGGGAGTAGGGGGTGAGCCCCCTCGAGGTGCAGCAGAAGGGCAGTGTCCCAAACAGACACGGGAGATCATCGACAGAAGCCCTGAGTGTGTGATCCTGGCAGGCAGCAATGGCCACGTGCAGTCAGAATCTGTTCTGGAGCTTAGGAACACACGGGGGATGGCTTCAGACAGGGTCCTCAGTGCTTCCCAGCTCACCTGGAGCTCAGGTGTGCAGCACCCCTTTGGGCTTGGGAAGTGCCTGTGAGCACTGTCCCCTACTGGTCACCAAAACAGTGGTGGAAGAGCTCAATCTATGGTTTGTGTGCCCCAGCAACAGACATCGCTCGTGAATTTAGGAGACTCAGGAGGAGGAACGTCCAGAGCATGGAGTACATGGCTGTCTGCAGCTCACCAATGAATCCATGAAGATTTGAGATCAGTGGCCAAAACCACTTTCCTGAGTGGTGAGGGCAGGGGCAGGACGGCCTGGCAGCATGAGGGGTCTTGGGGCTTCCTCCTCCAAAGCTCACCTGGGGACCCCAGAGGTTTTGGTGGCACTCAGGGCAGTTTTCAGGATCCCTGCCTTTGCTTTCTCCCTTTCTCAATGGCAACAGGTAGCGAAGCAGGGCCATGCAGGGTGACAGGGTCTCACAGTGTCCTCTGGGGATGGCAGTGGGGTTTGGTGCCATGTTGTAGCATCAGGAGTGTCACAGCAAGCCCAGTGCCAGCGGAGGTGAGGCATCACTGCCTTCTGTCTGGTGGTCCTTCCACAGTTGAGCCTGGTACTCCTCACCTGAGCCTGATCCCTCTCACCTGAGCCTGATCCCCCTCTCATGTGAGCCTGGCCCTCCCTGATTGATCCCTGTCCCCCCTGACTGAGCCAGGTGCCCTGTTCGAGCCCAGTCCCCCTGGCTGAGCCCGCACAGCCTCGTGGTTATGTAAAGCCGCGGCGAGCGCAACCAGGAGATTCTTCAGTGTCGGAATCTGAGTCACATGGGGCTGTTTTATTTCCCCCTCTGCTAATCTTGTTTCTATAGAAACAAGATTGGGAGGAAAAAAAAAAAGAGGAAAAAAAAGAGCCAAGCACAGAGCAAACGAGAAACCTGAGGTGATGGGTGAGGGAAGCGGAGGCGGCGGCTGAGGAGGTCGGGCGACGGGTGGGAGCAGGGGACCCCGGCCGGGATGGGAGTGTGCCTAGAGGGGACAGGGACTGTCATGAAGAGCCACTCTTGGATGAGCTGCTGCTCCAGCAGTGGGTGATCGGCAGAGCCGGGAGGGAAGGGAGCAGAGGCTGTACAGGTGAGTGAGCATCGCTCGCGCCGCTCCCGGGCATCTCTCCCTGCACGGCACCGCTGTGCACGGCTCCTGGGGGTCCTGTCCCGGCTGCTGCCTTGGCGGCACACTCATGACGGAGCCGTGGGCAGTGGGAAGCGTGCTGCCAGTGAGCAGGGTCTGTGACCGGGGTCTGTGACTGCATGCCCATGGCCACGAGTCTCCCCTTTCCAAAACCCCCCTCTCCTGAAAGACTGCTGCCTGCTCGGGAAGTACCTTTCCAGCTTTGTTTTCCCTCTATTTTATTTCAACTGTACCTGTGCAAATAAGACTGCCAGGAGCCAAACCCCGTGGCTGCGGGGAGCGCAGGGCTATGTGCTTCCAGCCCTGCTCACCCCAGGCACAGCCACCTTCTCAAGGCTGGCTGCAGCCAGGATGCCCGTGGGGATAAGCTCAGCTCTAAGCTGTTTGTGCAGTGGCTGCTCCCAAAGGAGGGAGGACCAGCTGAAACGCTGCCTGTTTCCTTGCTGCCAAGTACCTGGGCTGCCCACAGCCACCCCATGGCTCATCCCGGGACTGTTGTCTGTGCTGATGGAAGAGGCTGGGAGCTGCCTGCCTGGAGCTGGGTTAGTTCAGAGCCATGTACAGGCACGTGCTGACTCCCAAGTCTCAGGCTAAGGCGTGCAACAAGTGGGAACTATTCCTGCCTGGATGTGCTATCTTCATCACTGAGGGATGGCTGGCTGGTGCCCGTGAGGTGGGCAGGGCTTTGACTGAGTGTGTTGGTGGAGCAGAGGTGTTGCCGGGGCTGGTGCCTGGACTGGCACTCTGGTGACCTCGGTCATCCCTCACCCACAGGTCGGTGCAGCTGTGCCTGCCAGGACCACGGTCTCCCTGCAGCTCTGGCCGTGGCACGGCCGAGTCGTACTGTGCCAGCACTGGGTGAGGTGACACGCTGGCACCCCGGGCATCGCCGGCTGCGAACTGCCGAAAGGCTTCTTAGCAGATCAGCCCACGGTGTTCCTCCAGGGGCACCTCAGGGGAGGGAGGGATGCAGAGCGGAGGGGACCAGGATTTTGCTTGTCATCACTTCCCATTTGTGGCACGGGGGAAGTGGTGGTGAGGCATTGCGAGCCCCCGGCCGGATTCACGCCTGTGCCCAGAGGGTGAAGCCAGGGGGATGAATCCAGTCCCTGTGTATTTCTGTGCTGAGCTTTGGGAAATGTCACTGCTTATCCGCCTGCCTGGCCGGTGAGGGGGCGGAGGGTGGCACTTCAGCCCCTTGTCCTCATCCCAGAGGGCAGCTGAGGGATTTCTGTGCTGGGATGCTGTGTCCTGAGCTGGCTCAGCAAGCTGCCTGAGCCACAGACAGGATGGGGACAGGCTGCCAGCCCACCGTGTCCGTGCTCTGCCTGTGTCCCCACTGCCTTGGCAGACCAGGGGCTTCGGCAGCTGCCCATGGTGGGGTTGGACTCCCAGAAAACGTGTAGGATGAAGAGATGGGCACAGGCTGGTGGCACACACAGCACATCAGGGCTGTGGGAGCTGTGCCCTGCGCTGGGCCCATCTCTGCCCCCTTGGCCAGGCTGGGGTCTGAGTGCTGCTCTGGGCACCCTTTGCTCATCCTAGTTGGACACTCCAGGGCCCTCAGTGCACACCAGGCTGGGGACAGCACTGTCCCCATCTCCCTTCAGCAGCAGCCTCCGTTTCTGGCTGCCCCTGCCTGCTCTGTGCGGGGTGCTGGGTGCCATGCCTGGTGCCAGGGTGGGGGGTTCGCTATGTCCGACCCTGCCACCCCCCATGTGCCTGAAGCAGGGGGTTTATGGGGGACATGTCACATGGAGGTTGTGCATCTCTGTGCCGCAGCAGTGGTCCTGCCTTCTGGGAATGCCAGCTCTGTTCTGTCCAGAGCTTTGGATGGAAGGGCTGATGATGGGTATTTCTGCAAGAGCCTTCAGCACCAATAATTATTTCTGGGAGAAAGATGCTGTGTTCTGACTTAAACACTGACATGGGACTCTGAACATGTGTAATCTGGCTGACAGATGGCAAGTCATAGAGGTGTGATTTATGATACAGCACAGTTGCTGAACAACCTTCTCTGGTTGTCAGGAGACAGTTCTCCCCAGCACTGTGGTTGGTGTTCCAATTGATGGCTTTTCCCGTGTGTCCCCTCGGTGTGCAGGGATTGCCACGGAGCCTTGGCAAGTCCCCTTAGGGTGCAGGCACTGCCACAGAGCCTTGGCAGGTGCCAGCTAGATCTGCCAAGCCCTGACCATGCCAATACAGAGCTGCTGCAGAGATGCTGCTTCTGCTGGAGGGCTGGGCAGGTGAGTCCGGATCCTGCCCGGCTGGACCTGGAGCAGTGCCGCGCAGTGGCAGGGCTGGGGGGGCAGTGCTGGCCTTGTCCCCATCCCACAGCTGCCATGAAGCTGACTCAAGGTGACAGTGGCTCCCTGGGGCTGCCTGTTGCCCAGAGCAGCACTTGTGGTGCTGAGTGTGTGGTACTGGTGGGGGAAGGCAGAGAAGTCTTCAGTGAAGCACACAAAGGGATGCATGCTGCCAACCACAGGGAACCTGTCTCACCTGCACAGCGTCTTCATGCCTCAGTTTCCCTTAAAATCCCTAATGCTGACCTTTCTCAAGGGATAGGGGCATCTATTAGTGTTTGGAAAGCGCTTGGGAAGCAGAAGGGTGGTCCTGGCAGCATCCCCCATGTTAGAGGCTCAACACCACAGAGCCCAGACCTGGGCACAATGCCCAGAGCTGTGGGAACATCCCCACCCTGGGACCATCCTGACCCTGGGAGCACCTTGATCCTAGGGAGTGGGAGTAGCCCCAGCAGAGGAGCTCAGGGGAGCTGACCACAAACAGGGCCTCGGTGGGGCGAGGGGAGAGGGGCAGAGCAGGCTGCAGTCACGGCAGAGCAGGTATGATTCATTCCCCCTTCTGCAGCACAGTTTATGTAAAGCAGCTCTGTATAAATAGCCAGATGATCTGTAATGTGCTCCTGGCTTCTAATTAGTGATGCTTCTGCTGGAGCTTTTGGGGCTGGCAGAGGTGAGAGGAGGCTGGTTCATGGCTGGATGAGTTGCTGACAGCTCTCAAGGGGGAGGTGCCGGCCTATCAGAGCCCTCACGGCTGTCTCCTCTCACGGGGCTATGAGCAGCTGGAGGTGGTGGCTGGCAGGCTGGAAGGTTGCTCTGGGGGGTGAAAGCAGCACCCCAAGATTCTTGATCAACTTCTGGCTTGTATGTGGCCTGGCTTGCCTGTCCTGTGTCAGGCAGATCTAGGCAGCACATGCCCTGGGCATCCATCGCCTTTCTCCCTGTGCCTTCCCTTTGATGCCATGATTAGGGAGTCACAGCAAGGCCACATGTTCCTGAGCTCCCAGGTGGCTTCTCCAGCCCCACCAGCACACCTGACCCAAGGACTAACTCTCCTTCATCCTCAGCCCTGTTGCCCTCTTTTCCCCCACCAGCTCTTCTTGGCAGATGCTGTTGGCTCTGTCCAACTTGAAGGATGCAGTGGCTGCTCCCTCCCTGCTCGGGCAGATCCAGGTAAACCTCCTGAGTGTGTCATTGTCCCAGTGGCGGTCATTGCAAGAGGCACATACTGGCACCACAGAGGCACTTGTTTGTCATGGGGGTTGCTGCCTTCTTGAATCCATGCAGGGGGGCTGGGATTTCCCAGCACCTCATTCCTGCTGGGGACCAATTTGGGAGGGGTGGCTGTAATGGTGCAGGGAGTGTGGTGAGGATGGGGCAAGTGCAACAAACAGGGCAGCGTTCTCCAGGCAGTCCCCAAATCTCATGAGGTCAACACCCCCAGCATCCCTTCAGCTGGAGCTGCAGGGTGGCAGGAGCCTCTCCTGGGTGGGTGAAAAGCGGGCAGGAACAGTCAAATGGCACCAAGGAGGTGCTATAGGAACCCAGCAGCACCTGTTCCCAGCACCCAGCCCCATTCCTGGGGGTCAGTCCTGCTCACCCTGGGGTCCACACCATGCCAGTGCTGCAGAGCATTGGCTCCATGCCCGCCCCTCACCCTTCCACAAGTGGGGTTCTTATCCATGGCAGCTGAGCTCTGATACCACATCAAGGGAGAGCGAGGTGCTGGGCACAGTGTTGGTGCTGGGCTCTGCTCCTTGGGCTCCTCTTCATCACCTCTTCCTCCGGGTGCGAGTGGAGGAAAGCTGGGGTTTGGGTTTCTTGCTGGGTTTCTTTTAAGGCAAACCTCATCATTTACATCAAAGTAGGATTTCTTCTCAAGAATGTAAAGAATGACCCTGGAAGGTCTGAGCGGCTCTTTGCCGGCAGTGACTGCAGAGACAAGAGCCCTCTCCAGAAAGCTGTCTCCACCCTATCCCCAGCAACAGCAATTCATAAGCTGAAAAATAAATCAATAACCAGAGTTAATGAATTGAAGATGTCTGTGTTTAAAATGTATCAGGGAAAAAACTGTTAGCTGGCTGGGGCTGGCTTAATTATTGTGAGGAAAGGCAGGGAGCTCTAAGTTCTGAGAAATACCTTTGCTTTTTCTTTCTTTTTTTGGAGGTATTTGGTTTGGTTTAAGGAGAGGAAAGGAAGAAGGAGAGAGAGAAGAGAAGGAGAGGGAGAGGGAGAGGAAAGGAGGTTTCTGCAAGGCAGGTGCCTCCTGAGCAAACCTCAGTGCCAGTTCTCTGCCACTGGGCTTGGAGACGGTGCAGATGTGCCTTGGAACATCAGCTCTCCTCTGGAGAGGGTTGGAGTGGAGAGGGGTGTGCAGCATGTTCCCAGAGCCTGCAGATGCTCTTTTCCCAGGTCCCAGGGATGTCTGGGACATCCCACCTGGTGGGAAGGGGCTTTATTAGCACAGATGGGTCCTTCAGTTGAACCCATTTGCTCCCACACATTTCTGTTTTCTCCTCTGACACCTCTCCAGTGTGAGCTGGTTTCTGTGTCAGTCCTCCTCAGGGAAGCTGTCCCAGTGTCTGGGAGCCCCAGCTGGGAGGCCACAGGGGCTTCAGGGTTTCTCTGAAGGAGTGTGTGGCCAAGGCAGGGGTCAGTTTTGATTCTCTCCACCAACAATGCTGGGCTGTTTCTCCAGCATTGCCCATCATCAGTTGGAGTCTGAGCAGGAATGCAAAGCCTGGGGAGGTGATTTTGCTGCAAGGGAGCAGGACCTGGTGCTCTCAACCTGCCAGACTGCACCTTCAGTTGGCAAACATGGGTCTGTGCTGGTCCTGTCCTGCTCAAAGAATGCTAAACCTGCTGCTCTTCTGCTTCCCTGTGCCACTGACCCTCTGGGAGCCCCCTCCTTTCAGTGCTGAGCATCTCCACAGATGTGCCACTGGGAGCTGGGCACTTCAGTGCCATTAACGCCTCTCCTCTCCCCTCCCCAGGTCGGAGAGCAGCCTCGCTAGGTTTGCCCACCGCTTGTCGGTGAAGCAGAAGCAGGAGAAGAGAAGGAAAGCTGAGTATGCCTCGGCCGAGCTGTCTGCATTCCGGCCCAGGTCTCTGAGCATTGAATGGTAAGAGCTGCAGGACAGGGCTGGGGGAAGGAGCTCCTGCCTCTCCAGTCCCCCTCCTGTCCCCTTTCCCCTCTGCTGCATCTCTCTGTCCCTGTGGAAGCCATGTCCCATGGGACAACACCCCTTCAAACCCCTCCACCTGCTGCAGAGGCTGCCCCAGGGTATCCCCCCAGAGCATCCCCCTTGCCCAGTGCAGGGAGCAGTGAGGAGCCCCAGGGGCTCTTTCCTTGGGAGGTTGAAGGAGACCCCACAAACTGAACCATGAGAGTCTTTCAGGGTTCACGTGGGTGTTGGAACTGTGTGTGTGCTGGGGCACATGAGCACATAACCTCTGGCAAACATCACCACTGGTGCTTGCCTTGCCTTCCCTTCCTTCCCTTCTCAAACCTTCCCATACCTTCCCAAACCTTCCCTTCCCATACCTTCCCAAACCTTCCCTTCCCATACCTTCCCAAACCTTCCCTTCCCATACCTTCCCAAACCTTCCCTTCCCATACCTTCCCAAACCTTCCCTTCCCAAACCTTCCCTTCCCAAACCTTCCCTTCCCAAACCTTACCAAACCTTCCCTTCTCAAACCTTCCCTTCCCAAACCTTCCTTTCCCTATCCTGGGTTTCTGAGCTCTGATGCAATAGTCTTGGAAGCAGATCACAGTCAACCTTCCCAGTGTTAGAGGTGACCTGCTAAGGAGATTTAAAAGAGCTGGGAATTGCATTGCTTTCTGCTTCCTTAGATGGATAAAGGAGGGTAAAACTTTAAAAAAAAAAAAGAAAAGAAAAAAAAGAAGGAAAAAGGAATAAAAAAAGAAATGCTTAGAAATTGCAAGAATGTCAAGTTTGGTTTTCATTTTCCCTGCTTTTTTTGGAGATCTTTCTGGCATCTATTGTGTGTTCTAACACTTCAGTGTGAGGTTGTGGAACCCTCCTCAAAGGCTTCCTTTATCTGTGAGGTTCGTTGGGCATCAAAGCTCACTAGGTATTAATGAACCAGACAAAGAATTCAGGATATTTGGGGACAGACTGCTTCTTCCTTCACTTGCAGAACTTGCCTCCCTTTGCTAAGACGGTGTCATCAGGAAACCTGGTCTGCAATTACTCTCCATCTCCCAGATAGACAAATATGTGAATTTGTAGTGTAGCAAATAGGAAAACAAGCAAAGAGCTCATTAAAAACAATCAAAGTTTGTCTTTATTCATAACAAACAAGCATGAGAAGTCAGCAAATCTCCTTCCTCCCTTTAAATGTCTCTTTGAAGCCCTCAGATCCCAGTTTAGCCCTGTCAGGGGATATTTGTGGTACATTTTCCCTCACTCCATAGCATTTTCCTGGGGGAAACCATCTGTCTTGTGTTTGGCAAAGCACCTTGTGCAGCAGCGACTCGCAGCAGCGGGAGATGATGCTCTTTTAAAGGCATTTTGTAAACCAGCTTGGAAATGAGCTCTGGGTGAAGAGGGATGGCCTTTGCTTTTGGTTTTCCATGTGCCATCACTGGAGTTGGAGGCTGCAAGGCCTGAGAGATGGACCCAATGTCCCTGTTCCTGCAGGGACACAGGCACGGGTGGCCCGGCCAAGGATGATACCCAGACTGCAGCTGCGGGTTTTATCTGTGGCTGGAGACACCTTGAGCTGGATCAGACATCCAGCCTGGCAGCCAGGCTGAGGTGGGTCGGGGTGCTGGGGTTCAGGTGCCAGCAGGGCACAGAGGAGGGGGCACCATGACAAGGAGGGGACCCTGCCCACCGCCTGCTCCCAACCATCTCAGCGTGCTTCTTCCTCCTCCTTTCCTCCTTGCCGTGGTTAAGCAGACACCCAGGAGCAGTCTTAGCTGAGTTGTTACAGTGCAGGAATTTTGTTCCCAAAGAGTAGCTGTGGCACCTGCACAGGAATCCTGGAGTGCTGCTGCTCCACAGGGCATCCTGCACCTCCAGCCGTGCCTGTGCCTGGCCCACATTTCCCTTTCCTGCGCACGTTTCCTTGGCAAGGCAATTCAGAGGCTTTTTTCAACCTCCTCTGCAGCCAAGACGTCCAAAGGGATCCCCTGGCCTTTTCCCTGGTGTGAACAGCTTTTCTCTGTGTTCCCTGTATGTCACCAGGGATCTGTGCCCATCACAGTGGGATCAGCATCCTCAGATAGTCTCTCCAAACCATCCTGGGCTGTGGCGGATGGAAAACATGGCTCACGCCCTGACCAATCTACAGGTGACTCATTTGTCTTCCAGAGCAAATACTTGCATCAAATTTGTCTGTATTTATAACCCAGGGCCACCACTGCATCCTTTCCCTTACCTCTGTGCAGAGGTGAACACCCACACTGTGTGTGATGGGTTCAGCTCACCCCACATGGGCTGGAGGGCCATGGAAAAGCGATGGACCATTTTTTTCCAAATCAGCAGCTCCTGAGTATCCTGCCTATCATAACCCCAAGGCCTGAAGGCAAGGGAGGGCTCCTCAACCTGCTGTTACCTATTGCCAAGGAGGAGGTAGAGAAGCCAAACATCTTCAGTTCCCTTTGCTTTGTGTCAGTCTGGGGCAGCAATTAGTGTTTCCTGCTTGAAATTCCTTCCAAAGCATCCCCACACAGGGCAAACTGAGCCAGTTTTCCAGTGTCCCAGTTATTCAGGTGCTCAGGTAGGGCTGGATGGAGCCAAGGTAGCAGAGAAGGAGCTGTTCAGTGTCACAGTGGCTGCCTGAGCACAGCCAGGTAGGATGGGACAGAGATGCCTTCAGCTCCCCTTGGCCCTTTTCCCAGTCCCTGGGGACACCTTGGGCCAGAGTCCCTGGGCCAGGGGATGCAGTTTATTTGCTGCCACAATAAAGGAGGTGCTGGATGTCCTGTGCTGCCTACCCAAAAGCTCAGGGCTGCTCCCATGGCAGTTCTCACAGTCCGTGTGTCCATCAAAGCACATCTCCCTGGTTGGGCCACGCTGATGGGTCGTGTTCCCCCCGGGCACAAGGCAGGCTTTATTCCCACGGCGCATGTTCATGTGCTGCACCAGGCGAGCGGAGCACGGTCCTGCTCCCCAGCTCGGCCGGCAGCGAGCGAAGCCTCGTTAGTTCCACTTATTAAAAACAAAATTGCTGGGGGGAAGGGAGAGAAGGCAGAGGAAAAAGTGAAGTATTGAGAAAACACTTCTTTCATTCATATGTTGTTTACTGAAATAAATACTTCATTATTAGGCTTTTTTAGGGTGTTTTTTTTAAAGCCAGCCCCACAAAGTCCCCAGTGTTTAGGCTGTGAATGTGCCCGATCACCTCAGCCCATTGCTCCCGTGAGCCGCTGTCCTGCTGCTGGGAGGTGCCTGGAGAGAAGCATTGCAGGGATCTTTCCCAATCTTGGGGGAGAAACCTGGGGGCTGCACATGTCTGGTTTTGTCCAGGTTTGCTAATTCCCTTCTCCTTGTCTTTGCTGGATGGTCTGTGCCAGGGCTCGCAGGGTGTGCTGCAAATGAGGCAAAATCTGCTAACTGAGACAAGGGAGGGTTTGGGGGTCTGGTTGATTAAAGCTCTGCTTTCTGCTAGTCTGGAATCCTAATCTAGCTCCCAAACCTAAACAGCACAAGACTACTCTTGAGTTGAAGCCCATTGCCTTCTGCTGTTGGGGTGAAGAAGGTGAAAGCTGGTGACTCCTGTGGAGACCTCGCACTGCCCTATAGGCAAAACTCCAGCAATCCCCGTTCTCCCCACTTAGAGTGAACTGAGGCCTCCTCTCCTCTTGTGCCTGTCACCTGAGATATGCTCCACGTTTATCTTCCCTCTTAAGCGAGGCTTAATCCAATAAAAGGACTGTGATCCCTGATTTGCTCCTGTGTGTGCAGAGCTGGGAGCCTCTGTTCCCTCTCACATCCTTCCAGCTCCGGTGCTCATCGGGAGTCTCAGCATTGGCAGGTTTGTTCTCCTGGCATCCTTTTCCTTCCCCACCTCTAGCCCTAGTTTTCCTTCTTCCATTTATTCCTCTGCTTGCCTTCCACCCACACTCCTTTCCTCATACTCAACCCTTGTTCAGCCTGATTTCTCTCTGTTTTCTTTTCCTTTGCTTACTGGCTGTTTTTCCTATTTCGGCTCCTGGAGTTGTTCCTGTCAGACAGCCTCCCTGCAATCCACGGTCAGAATAGCCAATTCCCTTGGTGGCTCAGGAAAAATGCGGCGCATTCCTCTCTCCCCCATCCCGTTATCTCGGTTCTGCTCCTTGGCTGCCCACCACGAGCGCCGAGGCCGCGCTGGCAGCCGCGTGTCTGGTGGTTGGCGACAGGCGGCCGCCTCGGGCTCAGCCCTGCCTGCAGCTTGTGTTCTTGCCTGAGCCCTGGCACGGTGCTGGATCCCAGCTCCTCGCTTCCCCGCTGCCGAGAACTGGGATGCGCAGGGATCTGCCCCCAGTGCAGAGCACAGAGGCCCAGCTGGAAGGTGCCAAGTGGGCAGAAGCCACCAGACGCAGGACCCGCGTTGGCACCATCTGGTTGGTAGAGGTGGCACACGCAGGTGTTGCTGTCCTCTGCCCGGTGCTTTGGGTTTAGTTGCAAGGCAAAAGTTTTATAAGGAAACTGTTTTCATGAAATTTGTTAAAAATTTCATAGTATAATATTTCCCCTTTAAGTGGTCCCGCATGGTGTGGAAGTTCTCCCTGGATTGCTGGGCATGGAATCCACGCTCTGGAGGTGCCTGGCACTGCTCAGTCTCCTGCCATTGCTGCAGTGGCAGATGTGGGTGAGCAGCATGGATGCCCTGCCCCCCCTCGCCTTCTGGACCCAAGTGCCGTGGTCCTGGTGGGACTGCAGGGCCTATGGGAGGTGCTGGATCCTTCCAACTCTGATCCAGTGTCTGGGAGAGCTGCTACTGCACAGCTCAGGTCCTGCAGCACTCCAAGGCCATCTGGGAGTGTCCCCAGGACTCTCTGCATGACAATTGTCCCCTTGTCAGGGGCAACCTGCACAAAGTGAATTGTCAGCAACTTTTGGGAGGCAAAGAGGAGCAGCACCATAGAGACAGTGGGCTCAGAGCTCCTCCAGGTTTCACAGCCCTGCTCGAGCTGTCTTACTCCAGAGAAGACATCCTGGAGCCCTTTCTCTTCCCAGACCAGGAAGCTGTTAGCCTGAGCAGGGGAAAACGAGAAGGAAGATGAGGCCCTGAGCCTTTCAGCGGAAGAGGAGAGTGGCAGAGCTAGGGAGGTGTGGGGACACCTGGGAGCAAGGAAATGCTCTGGGCAGGCTGAGCTGTGGGCACCATGTTGGCAGCGGCTGCTGTGGGGCAGCCAGCCTTGCTGAGAGCTTCACCTTCATCCTGGAGGTCCCACCACGGAGCTGGGGTGGAGCAGAGCCTCCCCCAGCCCGGCTGTGCCGAGCACAGGTCCCGGCTGGGCTGGCGCGGTGTTGAAACGAAACGCAAGGCGCTTTGTCTCGACTGGGAGCGCTTTAAGCCCTCGCTCGGGAACAATGGCCAAGCTATGGGGTCATTTGTTCTGGTATTTCAGCAGCTCCTCATGATTTATGGGATGTTTTGTTCTGCTGCTTGTCTTAGCTTCCCCCTCTCCACCCTCCCCGTCTCCATCCCTTCTCCATTTCAGCTGCTCCTCCCCCCGCTGCCAATTCCCCTAATAGCTGTGGAGCCTCTGTGCCTTATGAAGTCATGGTATCTGTGACTTATTGAATTAGCCGGGTGGGAGCTGGACTTCCACACCGCACTGGGGGCTGCCGGGGTGCCCAGGCTCCCGGGGAGCCAGCCCACAGCAGGGCCCCTCGCCCAGGGGCTCCGGGCAGCCTGAGCAGAGTGCTGGAAAGTTCATTCACAGGCGATAAATGTGGGCAAGAGGAGCTGCAGCCCCAGCGAACAAGGAGGGCTCTGTCTGCGGACACCCCCTGGTCCAGGGCAGGATGGGGGCTTGGCTGCCTGTCCTGGGGCTGCCATCCCTCCCTCTCCCTGTACACCTCTCCGGTGGACACGAGTTAGGGAGCCCCTGAGCTTTCGGTGTTTAACTGCACATGGGGTGATGTGGTTCAGAGCTTGGCCATATCCCCAGCAGCCTGGGAATGGCCATGGCCAGTGCCTCTGGATGTGCAGGGAGAGCAGGAGTTCACCCTCCCAGAGCTGGTGGGACAGTGATTCACCAGTGACTGCGATGGACATGCTGAAGGGGATGGGGAGGAGTGAGCCCTCCGAATACCTCCCAGACAGTCGGGTTAACCTTCAGGAAAGTATTGCAAAGGGATCATCTACTTGTGCATGATCTCTTTTTATCCTCATTTCCTGAGTCACCTGCAGACAGACAGAGGCTTGAGGGCAACTGCTGGTCCTGATGGGACTGATGTGGTGCTGCAGTCAGTCCTTAGCCCAGTCTTTAGCCTTTGCAGTGGCAGAGGAGCCATGGCCCATGCAGCTCTGCTTCACCCTGACCAATGGGTGCAGATGGGGAAGGAGATCTTGTGCCTCCTGATGCCACAAGCCTCTGTCTGCCCAGCTTTCCTCCTCGTCTCAGGAGAGGCAGCTCAGCTTGTGATTCTGATGAACCTAAAGAGGTTGGGAGCAGACTGAGGGCTGGACTGTGTGCTGCTGCAGGCTCTGGCTCCAGCAGGTCCAGGTCTCTTGTCTGCATTTGTTTCTCATGTCACTTCAGTGGGAAAAATTGAGCCCTCTGGGAAAGAGACAGAAGGAAAATGTTCAGAGAAGGCTGATGTCCAGGTTCTCCCTGTCTGGGACCAGACCCCTCAGTCAGATCCCTTCCTCACTGAGAGCACAGGTAGCAAATAACATTTATTTAAAAGACAAATATAAAATATACCCTTTGCTGGTAGCTGATACCTCCCAGCCCCGATAAGATTATTTCTCAGTCCATTACCCTCAGCACACTTTAATTTCTCTCCAATAGCCCAATTGCCTGTTTGTTTTGTTTTATTGTCATCATCCCTCTGCCATTTCCCATGACTGAGATCTGCAAAGCAGGGTGGATGCCTTGGTCCCTGCTGAAGAATGTGGAGGATGCTCTTCATCCTGCAGGATCTCCACTGGTTCTTCTCCATGCCCGGAAGGGGCCAGTGAATTTCTACAGCAGGCAGCCCAAGTCTCCTGGTTATACTGCAGGAGGGAACTGCAGAGGCGTTGCAATCCTTGGTATGAAAGGGAGATCCTTGGTATGAAAGGGAAATCTCATGGGTATCTGAATCTTAGTGTGAGTCAAGCCCTCCCAGATGGACCCATTGGATCCTCCACACCAGCTGGTATTCCCACCGAATCATAGAATGGTTTGTGTTGAAAGGGACCTTAAAGCTCATCCAGTGCCACCCCCTGTCATGGGCAGGGACACCTTCCACCAACCCAGGGTGCTCCAAGGCCCGTCCAACCTGGCCTTGGACACTTCCAGGGATGGGGCAGCCACAGCTTCTCTGGGCAACCTGTGCCAGGGCCTCACCACCCTCACAGGGAAGAATTTCTTCTCAATATCCCATCTAACCCTGTCAGTGGGAAGCTATTTCCCCTTGTTCTATCACCACAGGGTGTCAGTGCACTGAATTTGGAGGGTCTTAGCTCTCCCAGACCCCTTATCCGGCACACAAAAATACCTCAGTGTATTTATTTTAGTGGGAATATCAATAATAGTCCTGATTTCCTATTAGTGGTCAGGTCTTCAGACCTCCAGCTTTGAACCTGGCCTCTCCATGAGCTGGTTTGCACCTAGGGAAGGGCAGTGTGGAGGAGTCATGTCTGGAGCAGCTCCAGCAAGGCCAGCAGCCCACTCCAGCCTTGGGATGCCAGGCTGCACTTCCCTCCATCCCTGGGAGCAGAAGGGATCGCTGGTCCTGCTGCTGATGCTGCTGGGGACACTGGTCAGGAGACACAGAAGCATGGACACATCCAGATAGTCCTGACAGCTGGCGCTTCCAAGGTATTCCAGTACTTTTAATCCTTGTCCCTTTACTAGTGGCAGTCGCTGTTGGGCAGGTTTCCTCTGCTCTTAGATACTTTCCCGTGGCAGAGACAATTCTGCCTGCCAGAGCTTCAGGAACCTCCTGTTTATCTTCCTGGAGAGTGTCTCTCAGTGCCAGGTCAACACTGGACCTCCTGGCTTGGCCGCTGGCAGGCCGGGCAGTGCTCAGCAGGGAGGCCAAACGGGAGGCAGGAGTCAGCCCGGGACACTCGGGACACTGAGGACCAGGTCCTTGGATGTGCTGCGACCTTGTTCCACCTCTGCTGGAGTCTTCCTGCTCACTAACTCTTCCCCATCCCTCGTACCCACCTTTCCTCTGTGGGCTGACTTGCTTTTCAGGGAAGCTTGTGAGCCCAAGTGCCTGGTGGAGGTCAGAGAGGAAATTATGTTCCCTTCCACTCCTCACTTTCACATTTCCTCCCTTTGTCCCCAACACTGAACTGTTCACCCATTTACCCCAGCAGCTCCTTCCTCGGGGACATTCCTCTCCCTGTCCCACTTTGCTTTGTTACCTTTAGTTCACTGGAAAGAGAGAAAGTCAGACAGGGATGATCTTCTACCACAAGGAACTGTTGGGCAACATGAAGGAGATTTTTCCATGTAGGCAGTGCCAGATAGTGCAGATCTGAGAGACTTTCCAGTTTCAGACCAGGAAAAGGCAAAGTTTCATGCCTTGCTTTGTCCAAAGTGGACACTTGGCAGCATCACCATGAGAAACTGCTTATGGTGTTCACTCTGCCCCTGAGCTCCCTTACAGGTCTGTTCAAAGTCTTCTTCCTATCCAAGAAGTGTCCCAACAGGGCCTGTCAGGGCTTATCAGGTAGTAACTGAGAGGCACATCTCCTACCTGAAGCCAGAGCAGGCTCCTTACTAATGGTTTCACACAATCATGGGTTTCCTTTTGCCCATCCCTGCCCTGACTGGAGAGGTCCAAGCTCTCTTCAGGCTTCAGATCATAGATTCATGGAATGGTTTGCATTGAAAGGGGCTTTCAATATCATCTCTTTTCAATCCCCTGCCACGGGCAGGGACACCTTCCACTAACCCAGGTGAATCCAAGCCCCATCCAACCTGGCCTTGGACACTTCCAGGGATGGGGCAGCCACAGCTTCTCTGGGCAACCTGTGCCAGGGCCTCACCACCCCCACAGGGAAGGATTTCTTCCTAATACCCAACCTAAATCTGTCCTCCTTCAGCCTAAAAACATTCCTCCTTGTCCTTCATGCCTTTGCAAAAAAGTCCCTGTGCAGCTTTCCTGTAGGCCCTCTTTAGGCACTGGAAAGGGCTCTGAGGTCTCCCTAGAGCCTTCTCTCAGTCTGTCTCTATACCAGAGAGGCTTCAGCCCTTGGAGCATCTTCATGTCCTCCTCTGGAATCTTTCTAACAAGCCTATGTCTTTCTTGTGTTGTGTTCATGATTTGCTGTAAAAAGCTGTTGTTTTGGAGCTGTGGAAAATGAACATCTGACATTATGTAGCAGCATTTGTTAAGCAAGGCCAACAGAGCAGCTGCTGAGATGAGCAGAGTTCCAAGAAACATCTCTTCTTGGTGTTATCAGCATGGATTCTGGCCCACTGCCCCCAGAGGAGCCATTGTCACCTTTCGTGGGACTCTGGCTTGTTGAATTGATGGTTTCTGCACAAACCCTGCGGGTTTCAAAGCTCATGGTTGTTGCAGCCTCTGAGAAGGCAGGGATTGCAGGATGACTTGGCACTGTGGTTACTCACCCCTTCCCCTAGTCTTGCTTCTCCTCTCCACCCCCAGGCTCCACATTTAAGCACTGAAGTGACCAGAACCCAAACTGAATTTTCAGAACTTTGGAGCTTCACCCCTTGCAGAGCAGATTGGCCTGGGCTGGGGGCAGGGATGAAGTGATGGCCTGGGCATGGGGTACCCGCTTCCCCTGCCCACTGAGCAACTGAGGGCAAGAGTTGGCCCTTCTCGTCCCTCGGATTCTCAGTCTTTAAAAGGAGCATGGCAATGTTAACCTCTTTTTCAGGCACTTTGGCATTCCTGCCCATGAGGGGTGTGCAAGTTTCGAGCTGGCTTCCCGCCAAGTCCCCGAAACTCGACAACAAGGACCTGCTTCCCAGAGAGGGAAGAGAAAAAAAAAACGACTTAAGCAACCAAAGCTATAGCAAAAAAATATATATATTTTACATATGAGACAGATATATACAATGAGAATACTATACACCACAACTCCAGAAATCCCAAACAGCTCTCCAAAAAGGGAAGAACGGGAGGGAGAAGGGAAAAGGACAAAAAGGGACAAAGACCAAACAAGTCAACCAGCCAACTGAAGGTAAATTAGCAAAATCTCACCACTTCCCTTCGAACAGGCAGGATGGCTGGACACGGCCCAGCGCTCTCCCCTCACGGGTGGCAGATAACAGCAGTCACTGTAGGCCTCAGCTCCAGGTAAGCCAGACCGAGACAGGGACCCACCGTTCTCGAACCTCGCCGGAAAGGAAGAGCGCGAGGTCCCTCCCGCTGGCTTTATTTATACCTCAAGTTACGTAAAGGAATAGCATGGAATACTTCCGTGATCACTTTCCTAGTTCCTTCCTGGTTACAAACTGGTCTCCAGGAAGGCCTAGAATGAAACCATCACAAGGGGGTTGGAAAAAGATGATCTTTCAGGTACCTTCCAATCCAACCCATTCCATTCCAGGATTATATGATTCTGTGAGATCCACTGGTTCAGGAGCTACTGTTGCTCCAGGACACTTGACAAATGGGATCTTTTGCTGGCCAACTTGTTCCCCAGACTGAGGGATGAGATGTGGGCTTGGTCTGAGCGCAGGGCTGACAGGTCAAGCTTTGCTGGTAGACTTTGTACATCTGGGATCACAGTCTGGAGCTGGCAGCTTGTGTTGGCACTTCAGCCAAGAGTACCAAAGTTAAGGTTTCTGTGCTGTGAGCAGTGTCCTGCAAGATGGAACTTCTGCCCAGGGAGAAGGTACTAAAAAGGTGTCTTTGTTTTCATCTCCAAGTGATGTTCTTGTTCCTCAGCATCTTCACTGAGGAGGAGGAGGAAGTTATTGTGGACAGAGGCAGTGGCAGGAGCAGAGGTGGGCAGACAACTCCTTCTAGTCTGGGGAGATCCAGGCAGGTATAACCTTAAACCAATTTCTTCTGGGTTTAAATGTCCCTGTGCACTGGGCCTTGAAGTGGGAGGGTGCTGTGTGCTGGATCCATCAGCCCCTGCAAGACTGACCTGTGTCAAAGCACACAAGCCTTGAAGGAGAGATTCACCAGAGACTCACGGGGGGTCAGTCCCTGCTGCCTCGTGCCAGGGCCCAGCCGGGAGGGCAGAGACCCCCCCGAGGCTGGGCTGGGCTGTGGTGCCAGGACAGACTGCCCTGCCTCCCGACCTGTCAGGAGCTGCAGCTGGGTGAAGGACTGGGTTAGCCAGTGCAGCTCATCTGAGGTCCAACCTGCACCTTGTCCTTGCCCGTGCTCCACCTCTTCTTCCATCCTCCCTGCTCCAAGCCGGGCTCCGGAGCCGAGTCCTGACGTGCCACAGCCAGGCGGGTGCGTGAGGGCAGGAGAGCTGGGGCATCCTGTGCACTGCACTGCACCAGGATAAATCCTGGGCAGCAAGAAGCCTGCTTCTGGACACAGATAAGCTGCCGTGACATTTAGTCAGTGTTCCTGCTTTCCCTGTGTGCTCCCAGTGTCCTGTTGCTGTCCCAGTGGGGTCTGAGGGAAACTCAGCTGTGAGCGTGCCCTTGGAGTTCCTTCAGCAGGGAGCTGAATATCCTGGCAGAGCACTTCCCTGATTGCTTTGCAAGGGGAAGATGGATGCTGCCAAGAGATCTCATCCTCCCAAGTGCAGTCCTGGCCCTGCTCTGCCCTGGTCATGGCAGGCAGGAAAGTTTTGCTTATGGAGCAGAGCTCCACTGGGATGAACTTCACATGAACTTGGGAAGTTTCTTTGGCTGTCTCCTTTCCTGATGATGCAGGTCAGGATCAGGATGCTGCATTGCACAGGCACCCAAGGCTGCCTTCCTCATGCACTGACATGCTCACCTCATCCTTCTGAAGCAGAGAGGCAGGTGCTGATCTCTGCTCTCTGTGACCAGCAACGGGACCCGAGGGAACAGCTGGAGCTGTGTCAGGGGAGGGTTAGGCTGGATTTTGGGAGAAGGTTCTTTCCCTAGAGGGGGACTGCATAGGGCACTGGTACAGGCTCCCCAGGGCAGTGGTCACAGCCCCAAGGCTGCGAGAGCTCAAGGAGTGTTTGGACAACGCTCTCAGGGCCATGGTGGGATTGTTGGGGTGTCTGGTGCCCTGATGCAGGGCCAAGAGTTGGACTTGTGATTTTTGTGGGTCCCTTCCAACTCTGGATACTTTATGATTCTATAACTCAGGGTGTCTGCTGCCTGAGCAGCCACTCTTCACCCCAGGTGGAACCCCCAGCAGATGGACAGAGCTGTCCCTGTCAGCACTGGGACGGTGCTGCCATAACTGCTGCTCTCCCTGGTCTCAGGGGCATGGTGGGCACCCCATTGCAGCACCAGGTCTTTAGTGACCTGCTCAGAGTCACCCAGGTGGTCTGGGAGAGAGTTAAATCCCCCTGCCTTGTCCTGCTCCCACACTTTTCCTGTAGTGCACACTTGCTAGCTTTGCATGCATCCACATCAGGTTGTTTGGTCTGTCACTGGAAAAACTGGGATAATGGAGGAAGAGAGGCCCTCAGGGCTGGAGGCTTGTTGACTCAGTAAATGGGAAGCTGTGATTGTAGCTTGAGCCACCCATGTTAACACGGGGATGAGCTGTGTCATCCTAGGCCAGCAAGTGACAGGAAGCAGTGGGCACATAAAGGGGTTTTCTGGGTCCATGGGCATCTTGGTCTGGAGGAAAGTGTCTTGCAACAGGCAGGAGAAGCAGGGGAGGAACATGCTGGGAAGAGCAGGGTGTCTGAGGAGCATGAGGGTGTTTCCACCCTTTGTCTTGCTGTTCAGGGCATGATGAGGAGGAGGAGGGAGACAGCAGCACCCACCAAGTGGTAGGGCCACCAGCTCTGTAAGATGTTTCCCAACCTCTTGCTGATGGAGGAGCCCAGACTGGTTGTGTGTGGCTCAAAGTTCCTGCTCAGTGTAACTGTGTGAGCAGGGATCTTCCAGGTGCTTTAGGAGATCTCTGAGGTGCTGGGGTCAGAGCGGTCTCCTCTCACTCCCCACTGCTGCCTCCCATCTCTAGGGCCACCTCCACCCTTGCTCTTCCATGCTGCAGGGAAGTCATCCCTGGGTGCTGCATGGAGGGACGAGGAGGGCACCATGGATGGAGCCAGCAGACAACCTTGGTGAGGTGGTATAACACTTCCGAGTGGAAGTTTCTTTGCTTTTACCTTTGCCAGACTTTAACTGTTCGGGCTGGATTGTTCTGTGCTTCTCTGCCTCAGGCTGAACTTTCTCTCTCCTTTTTTTTCCTCTATTTTTCCCAAGTTTCAGCAGAAAGTTGAGGAAAAATGGTAACTTTGCCAATTTCTTTTTTTTTTCTTCCTCCTTTCTCTTTGTTTGAGGACTTCTGGTGTCTCGTCTTTGAAAAAGAGACTTGAAATTTGGCAGGGATGATGCATTCCTGCTGGAAATCCACACGGATTTGGTCAAACAGGTTAACCACTGGAAAGCGTGGTTGGGCACGCCTGGAGGAGCTCTTGGGGGCCAGCTGCTGATGTCCCCATCCACAAAGAGACTCTGGCCACTGCTCCCGCTGCTCACCAGCTGCACAGAGCACCTCCTGTCCCATTCTCTAGGGACACCCCCTTGCCCACATGAGTCCAGATCAGGGGTGGTGGCTGAAGGAGCCCAAACTGCTCCTCAATGACAAATCTCAAAGCACTTCACCAAAAGCAACATTGTCTTTGTCTCCACTGCCCATGTGGAAACTGAGGCACTGGCTGTGGGCATTCCCTGCCTCTCCCCTCAGTGGCAGAGTGAGGAGCAGAGCTCAGGTCAGCTTGGGCAGGTCTCTAGGTGAGGAGAATGCTGAGATCATTTCCCAGTGCTCCCATATCCTGTGAGACCTGGGAAAGGATATTTGCAGGCCTCCCTGTCCCATGGGTGTGCTCAGCAGCACATCACACCCATGCATGGATAGACACAGTCATATGATCGTTATGGTTGGAAAAGACTTTCAAGATCATCAAGTCCATGAAGGGCATGTCCCGATGGTCAGAAGTTTGACCTGGTCATCCCTGTGGTTTTCAAAGCTGCTCTTTCATATCAGGGTGGAAATCTCTTCTATTTGCTGTTCTGAGGGCTCTGGCAGTTCCTCCACAAGCTCTGTTATCCTCAGCTGGGGCTTTTCCACATGGTGGTATCTCAAAGCTTTCTGCTTTTGTGCCATGGGCTGGGAAAGCTCCCGTCTGATGAAGGAGCAGGCAAACCCCAGCTGGAAAGAGGCCTGGCTGGTGGTGCCGTTTCCCCAGCTAGCGCTGTTAAAAGAACACTTTAGCACTTGTGGGGTGTTTTCTAGCAAAATGGTGAGAAAAACTGACTTCTTCCCTTGGACTGCAGGCTTTGGATGCTGACTCCATGGAGATGCATGGAGGGAAGGTCAGCTCTGGCACGTGTGAGTGCTGTTGCAGTTGGGTGGCAGTGCCCCAGCTCCTCTGGTGTTCTGCAGGAGTTGGGTGGTGCTGGCACGAGACCAGCAGCAGGGCACCATGGTGGGATGGGTGGGTCAGAGAAGACCCCAGTGGGTGCTGGACAGGGAGCTGGTCCTGAGCAAGGCAGGAGCAAATCCTTGCATGAAGCTGTGCCAAACAAGGGCTTTGCCAGGCTGGGACATGCCAGCAGTGGTCCGAGGAGATCCCCACTGGGGGGTGGTTGCTCTTGGTGGCAGTGCCAGGGACAGTGTGTGGGTAGTGGCCAGCATGCCCAGCACTGCTGGATGGCTCCTGCTGTTGCTTTCCAGTGGGAAAGGGGGTTTCTGACTCCAGTAACATTTACCAGCTGGGCAGCAGCTCTGGAGCCGGGTGTGTGCGTTTGTCTGCTTTTCCATTGTGTCTTGGCCGTTGTCTCCTCCTCCCTGCTGAGATCAATGTCTGTGGGCTGCCTTTGGTAACTCCTTTGGGTGCAGCTCTGGAAGTCTTCAGCCTGGTTTCCGTCGCGAGGCTTGGGCCCGTCCAGCTGCGTGGCTTGGGTGGGATGATGGACTGAAGGTGGGTTTCCACCAGAAGGAACATCCCGGTGATGGAATGGGGAAGTCTCCTGGAGGACTGAGAAGAGCAGGTGGGATGTAGGTGGCTGAGGATGGAGCCCAGCCATAGGCATGGGGGAGTGAGCTCAGGAGACCTCCAGAAGTCCTTCTTGGGCCATTTTTCTACTGTTTGATGGTTTTGGAGAAGAGGTGATTTCTGATAAGAGCCGGGATACCACTGGCACATTCTTCCTGGTGGCACCAGGTGGCGCAGGAGGTTAAAGGATTTGGTTGTCTCTGCAGGTCTGGGTGCAAATCCATTGCTTCCCACTGCTGTGATGAGTCTGCGGGTCTCAACCCTCACCATGTGTAGCTGTGCCTCCGTGCCAGGGCGAGCTGCAGCCCCAGAGCCAGGCAGCAGCGATGCGGCTCTCAGCAGCCCTGTTTCCAGCAGAACAAGGAGCTGAGCCAACCTTTGAACCAGAGTGGAGGGCCTGGGTGTGGACTCCCACCATCCCAGGATAGGGAGATGGATGCAGAGGAGACAGTCCTGGTGGGTGTCAGTGGGGGTGAGGAGGTGGCAGTGTGGGATGGTACCCTGAGGTGGGGCCATCATCAAACACACAACATCCCTCTTGCACAAGCTCAAGCCATCTTGAGGGAAGACAGGTGAGTGCTTCTTCCTGGCCCCGGGAGGTCCCAGACATTCCACTGGAGTGCAGGTACATGGCAGCAGCCCCCAGAGGAGCTGGGGCAGTGCCATCCCAGCCCCCAGGGTCATGTATCTCATTGGGACAGCCTCTGGCCCCATGGACTTGCTCCCATGGAATTGCTCTGCTCCCTTACCAAAAGTGTGTGTCCAGGCTCCAGGAAGGGGACAGGACCTTACGATGTGACCTTACGTCCCTTCTCACTCCTCCCACCATGGCAACTGGGCCCTGGGCATCCCCACGCTGAGCATCCACCTTCTGCTCTGCTTGGATCCAAACTGGGCCCCTGTGAACCCAGAGGGATATTTTTTCTCCCTCCTTTTGCCTCTAGTGATCTTTGAGCCCAGGCGTCGTATGACTCAGCTTGTGCATTTGATCCCTGGAGCAGGGTTTGCACACATGCAGCTGTGGCACAGAACACTGCTCGTTCCTGGCAGGCCAGGCTGGGATAGGATTTCTTCCTGACAGAGGGGCAGCGAGTCCCCACTGCTCATCCCCTTTCACACACGGAAGTCTGATTTAGCTGGGATGGTGCCAGCAGGTCAGAGGTGTCTTCAGAGCTCCGCTGACCTGCTCCAGCATCTGAGCTTGTGAGATCCTGGAAGGAAGGGAGCGGAGCAGAGCAGGTGCTCTCTGGTCCCTCTGTGCTTTGAAAACCTTTGTGTCCATCTGTCCCTACCTGCAAAGGTCCAGCTGGTTGCCTGTGCCGGAAGCATCGGGCACATTTTGGGTGTTGGGCCTGAACACTAATTCTGGTGTTGGACACGGTCAGCAGAAGGTGACACTAATGTAGGTCCCATGAAGGGCAGCTTGGGCACTGACCTTTAGGTTCTGCCCATTTCTGCTGCCTGTTCCCTGCAAGCAGCTCCGATCTGGAGGCAGCTCCTGACCCAGTGAGTAGCAGCAGGTGGTGGTTCTGAGCTCCCTTTTTTCAGGGGCCGGGCAAGCACAAGGTCACAAACCCTGCAGTGAGGAGATTTACAGGGTGCAGGGGTTTGCAGGATGCAGGTTGTCAGGGGACAGGGGTTTTCAGGGGACAGAGGTTTGGAGGGGACAGGGGTTTGGAGAGGACAGGGGTTTGGAGGGGACAGGGATTTTGGGGGGACAGGGATTTTGGGGGAACAGGGGCTTGCAGAAGGCAGGGTTTTGCAGGGCATAGAGTTTTGCAGGGGTCAGGGGTTTGCAGGGTGGCTGCAAGCCCCTGTGGAGCCAGGCTCCAGGGCTGCACGCTTGGCTCTTGGCGCCGGAATTCTGGCTCCATCTGCCTCCTCCCTGACAGTGCCAGGGTTTTTGGGTGGTCGCAGGGCTATGGTCACAACCAGAGCTGCCTGTTGCTGCCGTGCGTACCTGGCACCGGGGTGGCCACATTGGGCTTCCCCAGGAGCTTCGGTCACAGCTCAGGACAGCCTGTCCTGCTCCATCCTGTCTCCATCAGGTTCCAGTTAAAACCGAATGCGTTCTCCAGCTAAGCTGAACAGTCGTTTGAGCCCTTCCAAAAATGAAACAAATACCCACGGACTGCAATTCGAATTGCAGCTCAATTAGGGCTTGTTCCCAATGCGATCATAAAACCTCCAGTACGAAAACAAACAACCCAACCAAACCACATCCAAGCCTGACAGCATCCTCTGGAATGCCTTTAAAATAACAAGGAGGGCAGAGGAAGATGAAAGCAGTGTGGCTGGTGGGAAGAAGGCTCTTTGGCCCCGAGGGGCAGCCTGGAGGTGGGCTGAGCAGGTGTGGGGCAGGGCAGTTTGGAATGGGGACCGGCACAGAGGTGATGAGTATGATGGAGGCGGAGTCGGTGGGTACCACGGGGATGTGGGTCAGTGTGGAAGTGATGGGTACGATGGAAATGGGGCGGCGTGGGGCCCGGGCTTAGGCTGTTCCTAGCAGGGGAGGACGAGGCTGCAGAGGTGGTCTGGAGCGTGGCGGTTGTGCTCGGAGTGGCTTCGATGCCTGAGCAGGACGGGGGGAGCGCAGGGCCGGAGCTGGACCGCGGCGGCTGGAATGCGTGTCCCGCGTAACCCTGGCTTGCACCGCGTCCAGCCAGTCTGGTGCCGCGGGTCGGGTTTCACGGCGGGCTTTAAACCCGGCCTTATTTAGCGTGCACTCCGCTGGCCTGTCAGGGAGGGGAAGCCGCAGCACAACTAATAAAAAAAGCCAAACAAAAACAATGTAATTAAAGAGACTCAGCACTGTGTGTTCCCATAGCAAGAACATTTACCCAAGACTTCCTTGCTCAGATACTTAATGTCAAGCAGCAATTAAAGGCTGGCTTTGTGGGGAGGCAGTGAGGAGGGTTTGCCCTGGCCGGGAGGTGGGAACCCAGGGCTGAGCCATGCCCAGTGCCTGCACTGTGGGAAGGGACCGTGGGCTTTTGGCACTGGGAGATGCCCCAGGGACATGTGTGAATCACACAGGGATGCTGCAGCCTGAGCAGAGGCTCCCAAACCCCTCTGGGCAGAGACACCGTCAGTCCATAATGCACAGACCCACTTGGCTCCATCCCCCTGGAATTTGGTTGTGCAGAATTAGGAAAGTGGATTTTCTAGGTGGGACCGTCTGGGCAGGTCACCCAGAAGTTCTGCTGGGGTAAATCGTTGTGAAAACATTAAAGCCAGGGGAGATGGACTGGTTGCAGAAGCCTCCAGCATCTCCTTCCTGACCCAGATTTGTGGATAGAGCCTGTGTGAACCTTTGAGATGTTGAATCCCCTCCCTCAAAGGATGGTTTGAGTGCTTGGAGCCAGGCTGGGATGCCCAGAGCCAGGCTGTGCCCACCAGTGCCCCCTTACAGCAGCCCAAGGCTGGTGCTCAGAGGCTGATGGTGCTGGCAGCATCACCTGCCTTGGCTGGGGAGCCAGTCATTGTGCCCTGTCCCTCAGGCCCCAAGGAGAGGTGCCTTCGTGTCCTGGCAGTGCTGCTTGAGGAGTGTGTGCAGGAGGGATGCCCTGTGTGGGCACGACCAGGACAGTGACACTTCATGATGGCAATGTGTGCCTGACAGCAGCCCTGACCCTGATGGCAGATGTCACAGGGGATCCAGGAACTGAAAGTCTTATTTTGGGTATATTTTAAATGGAGTTGAGCCACAAGGTCCTTCTGGGCTCACTTTTAAACATTGGGATGTTTAATTAAAAAAATAAAGCAAAAGAAAAGCAAGAAGCAGCAGCATTATTGTGTTGCAGCAGAATTTACTCGAGCCTCTCTGCTCACTTCCTCCCCCAAAGGTGCTGCTGAGCCTGCAGCACGGAGTGTTTTATGGGTGACTGTCAGCGAGTGATCTTCTTGGCTGGCTCTGAACCTCTCTCCGAACCCTGAATTCCCCATCTTTCCCAAATTCAGGCTGTGATTTAAGAGGGAGGTGCAGTGGGGATGAGCTGTGCAGGCAGGCTCTTCCCTGCTGTGGCAGACCAGGGGACATGGCCGTGCCTCCTCGGGAGGACACCACCAACTCCCAGCGGGATATTGTTTATCCGGCCTGTGTGAGTCCCTTCTGCCATGGCTGAGTGAGGACTGGACCTGGGAGGTCCTTACCATCCGCTCCCAGCGCAAGCACTCCCCAGGGGATGCAAATTCTCCTGATTTGGGGATGGTGCAGCACGGCTCTGACCCCGCCCTGCTCCCGAGGGGGAATCCTCCACGTCATCCCCTGCAGAGCTGCAAGGCGCTGGGCATGGGTGGATGTTGCAGGTCTCACCCCAGGATGTGCTTTTCATTTGGGTCCTGGGAGTCAGCTTTCCACTCCAGTGCCATGCCATGATGTGGTGAGCTGTGTGTCCATGAGGTCTGTTCTTTGCTCCCTTGGATCACGAGCTGCTCGAGCAGCAGAGATGCACCGTGGTGTGCCTGCAGTGGAGACGGCACAGATGACCTGCAGCTGTACCAGAACTGATGCTCAGGAGGTTCTGCACTGACCCCAGAGCCTTGAACCACACTGAGCTCCTCCAGGCATCAGGCTTTAACAGCACTGGGCTTCTGGAGCTCAAACAAAAATGTCCTGGCAGGAGCAGCATCTATATAAGTTAGTTGTTATTGCTAAACAAAAGAGGCATGCTCGCTTCGGCTCCACTCAAAACAAAACCCAGTGGGTTTGCCAAGTGGGGAGAAAAGAGAAAAGCTGGAGGAAACAAACAAACAAAGTCTGCTTTGGTGCCTTTCTCTGGACCCAGGTTTCAATAAGCAAGTGCATTTTCAAAACCCTCTATGGAGCAGGAGGGTTTTGCTCTATCTCTGTATGGCTGGGTCACTGCACAATACCTAAATACCTTGGTGGTCCACACACGCCAGGGTGGGTAACTGGTGTGCCTGCTGCTCCAGTGAGCCCTGCTGCCTCGCAGGGATGCTGAGCATGGCATTTGGTCCTAGTTTTGAGTGTGCCTTTTGGTGGGTTATGAAATCCCACTCTTTGGAAGGGCTCCCTTACTCGTGTTCCACTTTAGATCCAGTCTCTATTTTGCCAGTCATGAAAAATCGCTTATGGGCGAAAAGAGTGGAAAATACAAGTGCATCAGCAGCTCCTCTTCATGCTGGACACTGCACTTCTGATTCATGTCCCTGTTACTGGAGAGGAGCTGCTCTCTGTGTTGGGCTCCTCTGTAGAGTGTTCAGTGCCTGAGTGTCCGTGGCCATGGCACATGAATTTCTGCGTGCACAAGGATGAGCTTGGCTAGGTTGGGTTGTCTCTCCCTGATAACTGGCTTCTCCTGTCCTTTGCCTGTTTCTTGGATAACCCTATAGACTACATTGGACCACGGTTCAGGAGAGCATCCCTGGCAGCTTGTGTTAATGGACAACTGATATTTATGGAGCTACGAGGCTACAGGATCTGCAAGGACCCCGTCCTTCTTCTCCTCCCCATGCCAGCATCAGCACCTTTCATTCTCCACCATTCAGACTCTTTTTCTCATGCACAGAGCCCTGCTGTTTTTCTCTTTGCTGCGTCAGGCTGCAGATGGTGGGGAGCAGCTCCCTGAAGGGACAACCACCCACACTGACCCCAAAGACCAGAGTGCAGCGCTATATCTGCAGCCTGGAATCCGCCCTCTCACTGCCTCCATGGGCAGGCACCCATGAGCTAATCCTTTCCACAGCCAGCATGGAGGGCAGCAGGGACCAGGCAGCCTCAGGTTTTGGCTGGAAGGTCATTGCCACCAGCAGCAGCATTGCCTGCACATGAGCCTGTTCACAGCCCGGGCTCCTGCTGGTGGGAGGTGGTGTGGGATGGCCACCGTGGTCCCCACCAGCCCCATCGTACAATCATAGATTCTTTCGGGTTGGAAGGAACCTTCAAAATCATTTATCTCATCCTACCACCCTGCCATGGGCAGGACACCTTCCACTAGCCCAGGCTGATCCAAGTCCCATCCAGCCTGGTCTTGGACACTTCCGGGGATGGGGCAGCCACAGCTTCTCTGGGCAGCCTGTGCCAGGGCCTGACCAATCTCAGCATAAAAAATTTCTTCCTTATGTCTAGTCTGGTGTCCTCTGGGCAGGATGGTCATTCCCTGCCTGTCCAGGTACCTGCTGGGCTCCTTCTGCCAGCCTGGTCTCTGGACTCTGCCAGTGGGACAGACCAGATGTGTCTTACAGGGACTGGTTCTCTGCTGGAGACTTAGAGAGGCTACACCCTTCAACAAAATGCACTTAAAATCGTGGAATTACAACGATTATTAACACTGTTTACTAGGCCAAGTTCTGCAGTGTTAGAACCATTACAACCCAGAATATTCAGAAACCATAACATTATGAACTACCCAGTGGATTTGGTTGTGTTTGATGCAGGAGGAGGGAGAAAATGAAGGTGCCTTATGCACATCCATCCTCATGTGCTTTAAAAAAAGAGAAAACCACCTCTATTGCATTGCTTTATGAGACAGAATCACAGAATCACAAAGGTTGGAAAAGATCTTTAAGATCATTGAGTCCAACCATTCCCCCAGCACTGCCAAGGCCACCACTGACCCATGTTCCCAAGTGTCTCATCTACACAGCATTTAAATCCCTCCAGGAATGGGGACTCCACCACTGCCCTGGGCAGCTGTGCCAGGGCCTGACCACCCTTTCTGTGAAGAAATTTTCCCAATATCCAACCTAAACCTCCCCTGGCACAACTTGAGGCCATTTCCTCTTGTCCTGTCACTTGTTCCTTGGGAGCCTGATCCCCTCTGCTCCCCCCTCCTGTCAGGGAGTTGGAGAGAGGGAGAAGGTCCCCCCTGAGCCTCCTTTTCTCCAGGCTGAGCTCCCCCAGCTCCCTCAGCTGCTCCTGCTGCTCCAGCCCCTTCCCAGCTCCCTTCCCTTCTCTGGACACGCTCCAGCCCCTCAATGTCTCTCTTGTCTGAGAGGCCCAAATCTGATGGATCTGTCCAGCCCTAACACATCCCTCCACAGAACCTCAGCCTCTTCCATGGAGAGGGTGTTGGACTTTTGCTGGTATGTGGTTTTATGGCAGTGCATACCTGGTGTCCACACCACCTCCCTGATGGTCACAAACACACCCCATGGCCAGAGAACTGAACTGCTGGGGCAGGCAAAGCACCTGTCCCCTCTGCAGAAGGTAGGACAATAATTAGCAACAGAAACTGATTGAGGCTGAGATAAATTTAGTTTGGCTGCACTGAGACTCTAAAGGCAGAGCAGGTGGGATCTCCTCCCACACCTCTCTGCAGGATGGGGCTTTGCCATGGGTGAGCTGGTGTTGGCTGGTTGGCCCCCAAGGGCAGGACATCTGTGGATGTTGTTTTCAGCTATCAGTTGCTCCAGGGCAAAGTTTAGCTCTAGATAAATCAAGACTATTTCACTGAGTCCAGATGACTCATAACCACAGGACAGGAAACTCTTATCTCTGGGGCAGCTGGTCTAATATAGATAGATGTTCACTCCTGAGTGCCGAATAATTTCCATCTCTTTACTTCTCATTAAAAGCAAATCAGAGGAGGGAAAACAGGGAGAAATTTCTATTCACCTCAGTTTCTACCCTCTGAGAGAGCTTCCACCCAGTTGTGAAGTCTGCCTGTACTGGGTCATTTGCCATGTATTTTAATTGGCAGAAAAAAGGCTTTTGCTCCAAAGCACGATTTCATTTTAAACCCCTGATTCTGCAGGCATGGATGGAACAGGGATCTGTTACAACATGGTCTCCTTCAACTTCCGTAGAGGGAAGAGCATTGTTGCCTCCTCAGATGAAGGGGAGACGCAGTGGAATTAGACATCTTGTTGAGTAGCCTCAACATCTTCACCCTTGAGCAGCAGCTGGAGGTTGAGAGAAGAGGACCTGGGCAGCAGGAAACTCTTAAACACGATAGAAAGGGCAAGGTTTTGCTGGAGAACCTCTCGAATCAGTTATTTCTCTTTCCTAAATATATCAGGCAGCACTTTGTGTCTCAGGCTTTGCCCGAGGGTCAGACCTGCCTTCCTGGCTACCTCTTCCTGCCAGAACACTCTGCTGGCTCAGGTACAGGTGGTTTTTCCCGTAATCTCTGTCCACCAGTGACAGCAGGGCTGTGTGATACTTTCCCGCTCCTGTGATCTCTGGGATCTTGTCCTTGCCATCTGTAGAAGGTTTTATGTGCCATGTGTGAGCCCTTGGCATGAGGAGACTTCAGGAGTGGCCGTGCCAGGAGCTGCTTCATGTCCATGATGAAGCACGATGTGCTCAGGCTGCAAGCTGAGGACTCTGTGTAAGGAGCTGGGAAGGCCCAGGAGAGCCCAGGGCCGGTTCTCCAGCCCTTCCCTGCATTGTGCAGGTCTCTCGCCCTGTGGTGAGACCCTCCTGGTGGGTGCTGATCCCTTCCTCCCCCCCAGAACCAGCAGGACCCTGCTGCACAGAACTCACCCAGCTCTGCATGGCTGCTTTTGCAGATGGCCGATTGGTTGGTGTTCACTGTCTGATCCATAAAAGCCTCTGTTCAAATAACATCCAGTGCTGGAACAACCCAGGGCAGCAACTTGACACGGTGGCTTGGGCCACACTGGAGACCTCTAAATCCATAGGCTAAAGCTGGTGAGATGAATGATTGCCAGGAGCCAACCTCCCCAGCGTTTTCCACTCTTAAATATCACAGCAATAAAAGGTTATAATCATTGAAGTCTTTCTGCAGCCCACGGTGCCTCATCTGAAATCAGGACGATGGAGAGCGCGGAGCGAGGTGGTTATTAATATCCTGTCTCCTGATGATGGCTTTATAAACATCATCACCACAGGCACAGCCTTTTTGGTATGACCTTCAGCCAAATGTCATGCTTTTATCACACTTGATATTTAACCAATAAAGCAATTCGGGGAAGACCTTGCCCCCAAATATCTGTCCTTATACACAGGGGTATGGGGTCAAAACTGAGAGAAGCTGTATTAAGTCATGCTAAATGCTCTTTAGACCTGATGCTCCTTGTCTAGGAAGTGTGCCAGGGCTCCAGCACTGAAGAAGGGGATCAGATGTTTGATGCCAGTGGAAACTCTCCATGCTGTAAAGGATGACTTATGAGTGAAAGCCCCACACAGCAATGAGGCCACACTCACACCAAAGCTAGAGACTTTCCCTGGTGGGATGAGGTCTTGATGGAGACAGGAGGGTCCTGGCTGCAGGGAGAGGGGCAGCTCCCACTCTGGGAAGCCCCAGAAAAGACATTGGCTTTCCTAGTGACTTGTAGATATTTATGATGGCTATTGAAAGCAGCAATCAAAATCATGTCCCTACCCACAGCAGAGGGTTGAAACTAAATGATCTTCAAGGTCCCTTCCAGCCCAAACTAGTCTGTGATTCTCTAATCATAGTGAAGAAAAGGTTTTGTAGCACAATCAATGTGGATGGAGAAGGTGAGGAGCAGCTGTGGAGCCTGGGTCTCTTGATGAGAAGGACACTGGGGTCACTGGTCCCCATCAGGACCTGGCATTGTCTTGATGACATTGGAAATGGCCTTTTGTCCATTCCCTGCTCCCGCTTCAATTTTGGAGGGTACCCTTTGCTGGAATAACAACCCCGAGGAAAGTCACGTACCAGAAAGGGCTGAGGGATGGTGATAAGTGCAGGATGTGGGTTCCTGCTACGATGGACATGGAGAGGGTGCACAAGGCCATCCCAAGCCAATGATGTGGTGGACAGCGGTCGCCCAGTACAGAGCTGAGGACTGTCACTCCATGCAGCCTCCACTGCCACAGGGGTCTGGGCAGCCCTGGATGGGGCAACCTGTCTCTGTAGGAGCTGAATGCTAGGGACTGGGAGTAAGGATAGATTGCCCTGCTGTAGTGGATCCAGACCAGTGGCAGGGCTGAGCAGCCTGAGGTTGCTTTGGGCATTTCAGTTTGGGTCTGGAAGGAAAGGTCTCACCTGCAGGGTTCCTATGAGCCCCTTGAGACACCTGCAGGGCCAGCAGCAGTGGAGAGGAGGAGAAACAGCCCTGCCTCAGGTGATAACAGACGGAGGAGGGCATTGCTGGCACTGGCTCCAGCTTGCAGGCACTCACATTGGTGCTACTCAGCACTGCTCTGGCTCTCCTGATTTGTGTCCCGGTCCTGATGCTGCAGATGTGCCTCTGCCCTTCTGGCACACCCTCCGTGCCTCATCTCCCCACACCTCCTTGCTTTTTCCCAGGTCATCCTCCCCTAAAATGACGCAGCAGATGCGGGACCTGCAGCTGGCACAGGCCAGGAAGCCGCCAGGCCCTTCCTCGCCCAACGCGGCCAAGAGGCTCTACCGGAACCTGTCGGGGAAATTCCGCGTCAACTACATGTCCTTCGACGAGGGCAGCCTGGTGGGACGGGGCGAGAAGGAGAAGCTCCGCAAGTCCTACCTGGTCAGTGCCTGCTGGGCTCCATCCAGAGGGGGACAGGGGCTCCATGGGGGCAGAGGGTCTGTGTGTGGGTGATGCTGTCACCTAGGTAGAAGCCCAAGAGTGTGTTAAGTGAAGCCACCCTGAAGCAAGTTCAGCTGGAGCTGGTTTGCTAGGCACCATCCAGATGTGTTTGCAAAGAGATGATGCTCCCAAGCCTCTGAGACAAGGGCACCCTCTCCCTGATTGGGTTCATGAGGTGCTGGTGAGAGGTGGGGTGGAGGAAGGTGCCCCATTTTCAGCCCACCTGTGTTTCTCCTTCCACCCAGTTCCAGAGCAATGCTGCCCTCTTCGAGGCTGTGGAGCTGCAGGACCTTGACAGGGTACAGGAGCTGCTGAAGCAGTATAGCCCCGAGGAGCTGGACCTCAACACCCCCAACAGCGAGGGGCTCCTGCCCCTGGACATCGCTATCATGACCAACAACACTCCCATCGCCAGGGCCCTGCTGCAGGCGGGAGCAAAGGAGAGTCCACACTGTGAGTTGGGACAGGGAGCTGTGCTGTGCCCATCACCTGAGTCTCCAGCCTGGTGGAACAGGGCACCTCAGGCAGTGGGGTATGGGTGGGGAAGTGGTCGTTGGGCTCTGGTGCAGGCTGTAGCAGGGCCATGCACTCAAGTGGATCCCAGGACTGGGACACCAAGGGGAGGATGGCATCTGGGAGTGGGGATTCGTTACCAACAGAGCCGAGGCTTGTCCTAAGCACCTTCTCCTCCTTTCTCCTGTCTCTCCTCCTGGGACCCACGGCCGTGCCCCCCTCCCCACAGTCGTGAGCCTAGAGAGCCGCTCCCTGCACCTCTCCACGCTGGTGCGGGAGGCGGAGCAGCGTGTCAACGAGCTGACGGCGCAGGTGGTGAACGAGGCGCCCAACACCGACTGCTCCGAGAAGGAGAAGCAACTCAAGGCCTGGGAGTGGCGGTTCCGGCTTTACAAGCGCATGAAGGCAGGGTTTGAGCACGCCCGTGAGTGCCCACAGGAGGGCTGGGGGGCCCGGGGGCAGCCCCTGCACTGGGGGAAGGAGCAGGGCTGTGCGTGGTCCAGGCACGGGGCTGTGCCAGCACCCATCAATGTCCCCACTCCCTGTAACCAGGGCTCACAGTATGGGTGCGTGGCGGGGAGAATGTGTTCCACTCAGGGAGTATGTCCCTGGGACTGGGGGGAGACCCAAGAGGGACACTGAGGGGTGCAGAGTGACCGTCCTCGCTGTAGTGGTCCCTGTGCTCTCTGTCCCCAGGAGTGCCAGACGCCCCCACCAACGTCCACCTCTCGGTGGCCAGCAGCTCCTCGGTGCAGGTGACCTTCTGGGAGCCCCTGAGCGTCAACTCAGCTGTTGTCACCAAGTATAAAGGTAAGGACCAGGATCCTTGCAGCAGTGCAGGGGGGCCACAGCCACAGCAGTGCCTGGCACCCCTCATGCCCCACGTCAGCATGGCAGAGCCCTTGGCCACTTTTGTACTTGAGCACAGGAGGAGCCAGGGCTGCAGGACAGCCTGGCCACCAGCCAAATGCTCTGAGCTAAACCAAATACCACTCTGCAGCAAGGCAAAACTCCGGGTGCCACTTGTTTGCTGCCCCCTCATCCTGCACACTGGGAGGGCTTTGCTGTGCTGCCTCTCCTGAGCCCCTCACCCACTTGAATCAGATGCTTTTAACTTCTGGGAGGATTTCTTCCATTCCCCACTTCTGGCCCATAAATTAAAGGTGCTGACCCCATCTAATGTGGTTTTGTGAGTAGAACCACAGGTCCCCGTGACACTCCCCCCATTGGGAATCCCCCTTTTCCCTGCCTTCATTCCGCTGCCCCCAGCTTCTGTGCTGCCCGTGGGTCCCTCTTCAGCTGCCACCAGTGACGTGCCCTGGTGGCCTGTCCCTGCTCTGGGGCCATGTGACACCTTGGGGTCTCTCTCTTGCAGTGGAGTGGAGCTGCTCCTCCACCTTCTCGCCGCTGCTGGGGGAGGCTGTGGTTGACAAGCTGAAGAACCTGAACTTCACCATCCAGGGGCTGGTGTCGGTGAGCCCTGGGGAGCCCCCACAGGGATCAGGGCTGCGGGGGGAGAGCCCACAGCTGGGAAAAGCCACTGGCCACGGGGCAGCTCACAGGGTCATTCCCTGAAGCTATAGCGGGGAGGCATTGGAACAGGCTGCCCAGGGAGTTATCATCCCTGGAAGTGTTCAAAAGCCATGTGGATGTGGCACCTGGGGACATGGTTTAATGGTGGCCTTGGCAGTGCTGGGAGAATGGTTGGACTCAGTGATCTTACAGGCCTTTTTGCAACCTTTAGAATTCTTTTTTCTACGATCATCCCGAGCAGAAACAATAAGATTGTGGCGTGGTGCGTTCCACGGGCACAGCCTGGGCAGAACTGAGAGTGCGGGGCTGGGAGAGGCAACTGTCTGTCCCTGCACGGCTGCAGCCACTGGGAGCGGGGAACCCCCCTGCGCAGGGTGCCTGGGCAGTGACAGGCAGAATGGGCCCATTCAGCTTGTGTCTGATTTATCCTCCGTCCCCCACCCGGCTCCCGTCTCCACCCGGGCTCTTCCTGTGCAATAAATCAGTGGCTCGTTCCTCTGCCACCTGCACAGTCCAACCCCTCACACCAGCCCTGTCGCTCACTGAGGGGGGGACTGGCCCCGTCTCCATGTCCGGGAGCTCGGCAAGGTCATGGGCTGGTGGGACTGTGGCTCCCCGCTGTTTTATCTCCCTGAGAACCGCAAGAGCCACGCTGCCTGTCAGCTGTCCCCTCCCCGGGGCTGCCGTCCCGTCTCCAGCACGCACTGGGCCAGCAGCGGGGAGAAGGGGCAGGCTTGGGAACTGTGGTGGGATGGAGCTCAGGATGGGAACACGGGGAGATGCTGGGATAGGTGGGGTCACCCTCACCAGGGGTGGGCAGGTAGAGACCACTGGCTCGAGGAGCGGGGAGTGCCCTTGGTGAGTCAGAGGGGCTTAGCCAAGGCAGCAGTGCTGGAGCTCAGGAGCTGTTGGGGTGGGAGAGCTGCCCTGGTGTGTGGCAGGAGGGGGCTCGAGCAGAGCCTGGAGCCGTGTTGCTGCAAGGAGCTGGTCTGAGCCCATCAATCACACTCTCAGAGCTGCTTCCCGGGCTCCTGTCTGCTTCCATGAGTGCCTGGAGGCCTGGCAACATCTGGCAGCTTGGCTGGGCTTTAATTAGAGGCTTTAATCACTGTCACAGTGCCACAAGCCCTTGACAGTGCTTGGCCAGCTCCCTGTTTCCAGGGGCCAGATCCCTGCACATCCTAGGGGGCACGGCAGCACCCCAACCTACAGAAGCCCCATGTCTGTGGGGCTGGAGCACCTCTGGCAAGGAGCATTTGCAATGGCCAGTCCTTCCTTTGCCCCTCCTAAACCCTCCCACTTGGGCCACGGGGATTCTCTAGTGTCTGATAACAAGGGCTATGTACAGGAGGAGCAGGTAAGAGTCTGTGACCTGGGCTGTGGGCTTCCAGTTCAGTGCTCCTCATGGAATACTGGGGTACTGGGCAGGGGGGAACCCTCCTGCCCTGGCACACGGAGCTGGGAGGGGTGCCTGTGTGCTGAGTGGGGCCTCCCTCCTTGCAGGGCACAGCGTACTACGTCCGGGTGTCTGCCTACAACATGAAGGGCTGGGGTCCCCCCCAAGCCTCCGTGCCCCCGTGTGCCATCCCTTCAAGTAAGTACCACTGGGAACACCCATGGGAGCAGCACCAGCTGCAGGGTGGGTGGGGCAGGTGGCAGCTCCCTGTGCCACCCGGGGGTCTCTCTTGCTGCCGGGATGGGAGCTGGTGGACCCAGGAGCAGAGGCAGAATTTTGGGGTCTCAGGCCAGGCAGGGAGGCTGTGCCTGGGAATCTGGGATGCTGCCTCCAGCCATCAGGTGCTTTGCCAAATAGTAATTTTTCAGCCTTAAGTTCTCCTTGCCACCTGGGAAAGGCTGAGCCATTTCAGGCCAAGGAGGTGGCCAAGAGCCAGGACTCAGAGTGTCCCAGTCCTGCGTGGCAGTGGCCTGGAGCCCCCCCTGTGCCACCACGTGCTCTCCCCAGTCCAACCCAGCCCCAAGGACCTGCATTCCCTGGCACTTAGCTGGGATGGAGGTCACAAACCCCAGAGAGACCAGCTCTGGGCTGTCAGCACTCTCCTCCCCACGCTGGCACCAGGAAAAGCGGTGAGGAACAGCCACCCAATGTCACACAAGGCACCCTGGAATGCTGGGCAGAGATAGGCCAGGAGGACTTAGCTGGAAGGAGCAGCCCAAGTGGTGAAGTTCAGGGTTGAGGGGGCTCCAGGATGCCTCTGCCCCTTGCCTCAGGTCCCAAAACAGGTCCCTGCTGTGTGGTGGTCCGTCAGGACTAGTGCTGTGAATGAGTAAGGAGCAGCCTCAGGGGAGGTTGAACCTGTCCCAAGGAGCAGGTGGCGGGGACATGTTCCCTGCCACCATGGTGCCCAGGGAGCAGGGGTGGGTACCATGAGCAGGTGGAGGTGAACAGCGATGGTCAGAGATGTGCAGCACCATGAGCAGCTCTGGCTGCAGATCCACATAGCTCTGGTATGGAAACTGCCAGAAATCCATTTGCATGTCTATGAATGCACATAGCAAGGGCACAGCACAGCCCACTGACAGGGCTTTACCCTGTCCCTGTCATGTTTGCACCCCCTTTAAAGCCCATTTGCTACCCCACATGGGTCACATTCCCCATGACCGAGATCCCAGAAGCATCAATCGAGTGTGGCTGAAGTGAATCAGACAGGAGTGGGGTTTATTTATTTTTATCTCCACTAATATTTCTCCCTTCAGTAGAGATCCCTCCTTGGCCCAGCAGAATATAGTCAGGCACCTCCCTGGGTGTTTTTAAAGCTACTAAAAATAGTGGCAAGTCCCAGCCAAAGTTAACAGAGCTGAACTTTCCATGGAAAACAGCAGCGGGCAGGACACAGGGGTGTTTAAAGCAATTAATGTAAAGTTGAGGGAGAAGAGCCAGCAGGTCCCTGACCCCACTCCTGGTCCTGCTGCTGTCCCACAATGGGTGGAGGTGGAGGGAGCTTATTTATGTGTTTGCTGAGGTGAACCCAGCTCCCAGCACTCACACGGAGAAAATGGGGAAGACCTGGAGAAAGACACTGGAAAGAATTTTATTTTTTAAGGCCAGTAAAGCGCAGCAGCAACAGACAGGACCTTGTTCCTTCCCTATGCCATGTCCCTCCCACGCTGCAGGTTGGCCAGTGGTCACAGGGAGCTGGGCAGAGCTGGGAGTTCCTGAGAAGAGTGGCACAGAACTGGAGATCTCCTGAATCCCAGCACCCCCAGAGGTGCCCAGCATCCACAACTGCTGTGCCTGGGGGACACAGATGATCTGGGAGGAGGGGATAGGAACCCCGCTTTCCCCCAGGCCAGGGAGTGCCAGGGGTGATGTCAGTCTGTCCCCCCACAGACTGGCGAGAGTACGACGGCCGGGCCCCGCGGCGGAGGGGACAGGCTGAAGCTCTGGACCATCTTCTGGGCCAGGTGAAGACCGTCCACCAGCACTGCATTTGCCACGGTGAGCTCAGGCATGGTGCTGCAGGGAGGCTGGGGTGGGGGGTCCAACTGAGTCCCCCAGGGTGGTGGTGTGAGCCACGGAGCTGGGGTGGTACCAGGAATAGCTCTGTGCCATGGATGAGCATAGCAGGGAGACAGCTCAGGCAGTAGAGACCATGGCAGAGCCTTCCCAGTGGGTTGATGTGCCATGCCAGAGGCTGCCACTGCAGCTCCTCATCTCCTGCTGCAGCATCCTCTGCTCTCTGCTCCACAGAGCCCTGCAAGAACCAGCCCCAGAGCAGAAAGCACTCGGTCTCCAAGAGCCTCAAGCACCTCTTCCACCCCGGCAGCAAGTTTCTCAAGACGCTGAAACGGTGAGAGGCTGGTGCATGGGGTTGTGGAGAGCCCTTCTCCCAGTGGGGTTGTAGATCTGCCCACCCTGGGTGTCACCAGGAGCTGTGCCTGCAGGGTGGGGGCTGAGGGCGCTCAGACGTGTGTCCTCAGCCGGAGAGAGCTGGTGGTGTCAGTGCAGATGAGTCCCATGACCCAGAGATGAAACGTTCTCCTTGGTATCTCCATCTGGACTGGCCAAGCTGTGCTGGTACCCAGATCCCTGCACCATCCCAGTGTCACCCAGCACCACCTCCTCTAGACCCCAGCACCCTCCCACTTCCCACCCCTGTGCTTGGCCTTCAGGCACTCCAGTGTGTCCCCTGCACGGACTGCGCTGGCCCCATCACCCTCCCCTGTGCCAGGAACGCATCAACCAGGGTATCTGCTGTTCCTGCTCCCATACTGGCCATGGCATCTGCTGCCATGGGCTGTTGGAGGGAAGCGGAGACCTGGGGCTGGGCATCTCCTCTTCCCTCAGGAGAGAGGCCCTTTGGGAGATGAAGCTGGAAGCAGGGGGTGACACTGAAGTGTGTCTTCCCTCCCATGCAGGGGCCTCTACCTGACAGCCATCTTCTACAAAGATGACAACATCCTGGTGACCCACGAAGACCAGATCCCTGTGGTGGAGATTGATGACACCTACTCCTGCCTGCTCATGCAAGATTTTCTCTGGTTCACCAAGGTGGGTGGCCCAGGGACCCTGTGCTGGGAGAGCTGGGAGTGTCAGGGTGACCCAAATGGGCATCAGGCAACCACTGATGCCTTTGGCTGGCAGCAGCTTCCCCCCCAGCCCAAGCTCTGGGGCTTGGCAGTGCAGGCAGCCCATGGGCCTGATGCTTGGGGTTCAGCACAGACCAGGAAACCACCAGGGAATGGGATTTCATCCCATCCCTGGAAGCCTAAAGGTGTGCGACAGACCAGTGCCCCACCAGGCAGGCTGTGTGCCAGGATGGGTGGGCACTGTGTCTCCACAGGGATGGCAGTGGCTTCTCAACTGCTGAACTGCTTCACCTCAGCATCCTGCCACAGCAACTCTACCTCTGTTGTAGGAGGTGCAGGGTGCTGCTGCTGGGTCCTCCACTGTCAGCAGACTTAGGGAAAGGGTATGTGGGCAGCTCAGGGTCAAAATAGTTTGCTGGATGGTCCTTATCTACTGATGGAGAAGGCTTTCTTCTCCCTTACTCCCTTGGCTAGTTCTATTCAAACTGAAGGTCCTAGAGGAAGATGGATATCTGAGTGGACATGGCCTGGTACAGGCCCTGGAGGCATATCAGGATGTCTGTGGCATGGGGATTTGCACCCCTGCTGAGAGGTCCTGTGTGCCCATGCACATTCCTAACCCAGCTCAACCAGAAAGGCACATGGATTTCCCCCAAACACCTCGTTGTGACCCGTCTGTGGCAGTGACAGCCCTTGGTGTGCTGTGTGCTGCAGGTGTCGTGCATGTGGGATGAGATCCTGTGGCTGCGGCAGTGTGTCACCGTGTCCCAGTCGTCCTGCTCCTGCATCCTGCAGACACGCTTCAAGATGCTGCTGGCCATCTCACAGATGCAGGTGAGGGTGAGCCTGGCTGGGGAACAAACCATTCTGGTGGGACACCAGGGGCCAGGCTTCCTTGGGAGCAGCACAGCCAGGAGAAGCCTGGGGTCTGCCGGTCCTGCCCACGTCTTGGTCCATGGACTGTATGTCCCTGACTTGTCCTCCCTGGCAGCACCCTGGCTGTGGGACAATGAGGTGCCAGGCATCATGGCAGTCTCATGCAGAGGGGCTGGGGGCCATCAGGGTGCTTTACTGGGCAGACTGGTTTCCAGCAGCTGCAGTCACATCCCAGCTGTGCAGACCCACAAGCACTGTGCCTCCAGGATGTCCCCTGACACTCTACTTTCTCCTGCCCTCACACACCATTGTACAGGGGCTGCTGGGCATTCAGGACCTGGGCCAGATCTTCTTTGAGCCCGTCAAAGACAAGCAGGGCAACATCCTCATCGTCACCCTGAAGGAGGTGAAGACCAACCAGACGTTCGAGAGTGTCCGCTGGGTTCCCATCTGCAAGCTGCAGACCAGCCGCAAGTCCGTGTCCTCCCCGGAGGAGCCCACAGCTCTGGACACACTGCTGATCTCCATCCAGGTGTGTGTCGGGGCCCTTGGGACAGGGCATTGCAGTGGGCTCCAGTGGGGACCACCAGTGCTCCCTGCTCCCCCTCGGACTGGAAAGGTCATGGCAGAGCCCAGGCCACCAAGGGTCTGGTCCTGGCTACAGGCAAACAGGGAGCACAGCCCAGCCAGCTTCCAAAAATCCTGTTGTTTCAAGGGGAGGCATCAGGTTGGTGCCGAATTCACCCTGGCAGCGCTGGGTTTCTTGCTCTGCCTCTCCTCTTCTCCATCTGGACTGGCTGTGCCATGGCATCAGCACAAAGGCAGGTGAGAACTGTGCTGTGAAGGCTCGCTCAGTCCAGCAGTGCCTCTCTCCTCAGGACAAGCTGGCTTACCACCAGAGGAGCAGCCATGCCCTCTCCCCGGGCCTCTACCTGGGCTACTTGAAGCTCTGCAGTGCCGTGGATCAGATCCGAGTGCTGGTACCGGAGCAGCTCCCCAACATCCTGTGCCACGTCAAGATTCGCTCCAACCCCAACATCTCCAGGTGGGGCTTGCAGGGCAGCTCAGCCAGGGCAGCTCAGCCAGGGCAGCTCAGCCAGGGCAGCCAGGCTGCTCCGTCCCATCCAGCCTGACAGCACCATCACCTCCTGCTTCTGCTCCCGAGCTCCTGGCAGCAGCGCAATATTCCCTCTAATCCCCGCTGCCTGCCGTGCAGTACTCTCAGGCACAAGGTGGGATTGCTGGGATTATGCTGTGCAGGACTCAATGATCCTTGTGGGTCCCTTGCAACTCAGGATACTCTTTGGTTCTATGATTCAACCTGGAGCTGGTGCAAACCAAGTTCACTCTCTACCTCCACAGCTCGCACTTTCCTTGGGATGCTGCACTTTTTGGAGAGGAACAGCTGAACAAACACAGCTCTCATAGAGCTTGTGTGTCCAGGTCCAGCCCGAGCTACTCTCTCCTTCATCTGCCTGTCTCTGTCCTTCTCCAGGGAGGAGTGGGAATGGCTGCAGAAAATGGCCAGCGTGGAGGAGTCCATTCCTGCAGAGCCAGAGGCTGACACCTCCCAGAACCCCTTGTTTCATGAGCTCCAAGTGGCCATCAAGGAGCTGATGACCCTGGTCAACATCCCGTTGCAAGAGGTAGAGGCAGGTGCCGAGGTGTGGGGAGGAGGGAGGGGAAGGGGCTGTGAGCACGTGCTGGTCACTGCAGCAGGCGGGGAACCTCTGCCCCGGGCCCTCCTCACAGGAATGAAGCACCCATGACATTTCAGTCCTGTGCAAATAGAAGGTGAGTGATGGGCAAGTCTGAAGCATCTGCCATCCCAGGGACAGTGTCTCCAGGAGCTGTTTGCCCTCACCTGTACCTCCAAAGCAAGGACAGTGAATCTGGGTTTGCATTACTGCCTGCACGTGGTTTAGTCTTGGGCAGCATGAGACCAGCCCAACTCTGCTCCTCCGAAGCAGGCTGGCCCTTGGTCAGTGGTGGGCTGGAGCTGCAGCCCCTGGGGTCAGACTGTGTGGGGAGAAACCCTCTTCCACCATGCCAAGTATTTGCTGGGAAGGTGCCCAGCAGCCCCAGTGTCAAGGCACATGCATCTGGCTGGGCAGCTGTGAGGGCACCTCCCTGCACTGAGATCATCGTGTGGCACTTCTTCCCCGAGACCCTGTCATGGAAACTTTAACCAGTAGTTTGGAGACTTTTAGGAGAATGGAGAGGAAGCGAGAAGTGCAGATTACACTGGAAGCAAGGAGCCTCTGGTTGTGTGCTGAAGCAGCAGTGTCCCCTGGCTGCAGGTGGTCCCTCTATGCATGAGGACTTGGCAGAGGGCCCACCAGGTGATGTTTGTCATTGTTACCTTCACTGTGTTCTTGCAGGCCAAAGATTTCCGTCTGTACAGCCAAGAAGTGCTGGACTTTGGGGATCAGGTCTCCTTCCTGCTACTGCTGCCTCCATCAGATGATGTCTGCACTGCTCCAGGCCAGAACAACCCCTACACCCCTCGCTCTGGCTTCCTCACGCTGCCGCTGCAGATCTTCGAGCTGGGTGAGGAGAGGGGATGCCAAAACCCAATCCTGCTGGCCCCCTTGTCCCCTGAGACCTCCTGAGAGCTGGGTCGGGCAGTGGGGTGGGCTGGAGTTCCCTCACCTCCCTGGAGAGGAGTGGAGGGATGTGCTGAGGGCTGTCTGGCTGCACTAGTGGACAGCATTGCCTCCTCCTTGTGTTGATTGATAGGGAGGAGCGTGTAGGACATCCACAGCAAAGGACCTGATGTTTTTCATCCCCCCTCTCTTGTTTCCTCTCCCCAGTCCACTTCTTCACGTACGACCGTGAGTTCATCACCCAGTACTGCCAGGTGTCTGCCCTCCTGGAGCTGGAGTCGCTCCTCTCCCAGCAGAGCCTCAGGGAGGCTTTCTCTGACGCTGAGCTCTCCACCGCCAAGCAGAGGCACCAACAGGTTCAGGACTACATCCAGGTATGGGGTGGGAGCCATGGGACCTGCCAGGACAGACATGCAGGAGAACCTGAGCAGGGGCTGTTCCCTGGCCTTGGTGGCTTTGACCCCGTGGGGTTTCTCTGATGTGGCTGATGGGCAACAGCAGGCCGGGCTTTCATAGAATCACAGAATGGTTTGGGTTAGAAGGGACATTAAAGCTCACCTTGTTCCATCCCCTGCTATGGGCAGGGACACCTTCTACTAGACCAGGTTACTCCAAGCCCTGTCCAACCTGGCCTTGAACACTTCCAGGCTTGGGGCAGCCACAGCTTCTCTGGGCAACCTGTGCCAGGGCCTCACCACCCTCACAGGGAAGGATTTCTTCCCAATATCCCATGTAACCCTGCCCTCTGGCAGTGGGAAGTCATTCCTCCTTGAACTGTCACTCCAGACCCTTGTCCAAAGTCCCTCTCCAGCTCTCTTGGAGCCCCTTTAGGCACTGGAAGGGGCTCTAAGGTCTTCTCTTCTCCAGGCTGCAGTTACTTTAGCAACTTCTTACTGCACTGATCACGTTAAAAATCCTGAGGAAAGAGCCAAAGGCTTCTGCTCTGCATGTCCCCTCCTTGCTAGAAAAGGGCCTGCAAGTGCATTTTGAGATGGACTTGCAAAAAAGCATCCCACACTACCCCTGTCCCCAGCACCCTGCCTGCAGCAGACAGGTCCTGCTGAACCAGCAGCTGGAGCACCCTCCCACCTGAGAGTGCTTTCTTGAGATTCCCCCAGAGCTCTTGGGAGAGGTGTGTGGGCAGAGCCCGTGTTTTGCCGTGGGGCTTTTTTGCTGCTGTAATTTGCTGTTTGAACGGGATCCTCCGTTTCCTATTTTGGCAGCAAATGGAGGAGATCTGGCGGGAGATGCGCTGGATCATGGATGCCCTGCAGCACGCCCGCTACAAGCAGCCCTCCTGTGGGGTGTCTCTCAGCGGTTTCCTCAGCGAGGCTGGGGGGGCAATGAAGGAGAAAACCCGATCCTCCTCGTCCCACCTCGACTACCTTCCCTCCCCGGTGCCCTCGCCAGAGACCAGCCGCAAGCTCAACTCTGGTAGGGGCCCGGCTGTTCAAGCTCCTGCCTGGTGGGCTCAGGGGGCTGCCCGTGCTCAGGGGGTCAGAGGTGCTGCAGTGGCTGCACCCGAGGTACAGGCAGGGATGGAGTCGGGAGTAGGGCAGGGCAGCCAGTCTCAGCTCTGCCTGTGCCGTGGCGAGTGCAGCACGGGTGTATGACAAGGGGGTAAAACCTCGGGGGCTTCCTTGGATTCCACCTGATGCAAACCTCAGCTGGGGTTGTCCACACTAAGACTGAGCCCCTCTTTGCTTCTCTCACCCCCTCGCAGACTCTCACGGGCTGTCGGATGAGGAAGGCTCATCAGAGGTGTTCCTGGCCACCGACAGCGACTACGATTCCAGCCGGGCTCAGAGCCCGAAGGAGCTTGACCTGGTGTACTCACCCTCAGGGCCCGAGTGCTGCAGCCGGAGAGCTGTCCGCACCCTGCGGGACAGCGCCCCGGATGTCCTGCAGACCCACGAGCTCAAGACCCCACCACCACCGCCACCACCACCGCCCGAGGAGCACCGACCACCCCCTGAGCTCTACGACAGCGACTTCGTCCTGCCCAGCCGGCAGATTGAGCTGCTGCGCATCACGGAGAAGCGACAGGCATACTGCGTCCGGACCAGCAGCCTGGACTTCCCCAAACCCCACTGCCAGGCCCCCAGAAAGTCCTGCCCTGGCTCTGTCAACAGCTCCCCGACAGAGAGCAGGACCACAGGCCACTGTGACCAGCTCAGGCTGGGGACTGGCTCCACGCCCAGCCCTGAGCGCCGCCGGGGCGGGCAGGGCTCTGAGCCCGTCTGCCGGACACGCTCAGATGAGTGGACTCAGAACTTTCCAGAACAGCAGCCAGAGCAGCCAGGGTGCTTGGCCGACCAAGGGAAGAAGCCGGGCTCTGTCACCTTGCGGGTCTGCCCTCAGTATGAAACAGGACTCTCCAAAGAGACCAGTGTCAAGGTACCGGAGCCTGCAGTGGGCAGTGGTGCGGCTCTGCCGCACCCGGAGGGACGGGGCTGGCAGGATGGGGACACAGGCAGTGGGGCTTGCGTGCCCACCCTGGCACAGCCCTCCCCATCCTCCAAGGGGTGAGGTCTCCTGGAGACCCACAGCACTCCTGCCCTGAATCCCCGCTGTAGTGCTGAGGCTCCTGGCAGGACTAGGTACATGGCTCTGCAGGAGAGACAGCCACTGCTGTGGAAGGAGTGATCCAGGGCCACCTGTAGGGAATTTAGGGTACAGGGCAGTGAAGCTGCATTTCAGCTCTTGGTCTGTGGTTCAGCTGCTGACAGTAGGTTGGCATCACCCAGTGTGGGCAGGCAGTGACCAAAGGACACATTGGTGGGTTTCCCTCGCCATGTCCTGGTGTTCAAACACATGATCCTCCCCGGCTGAAATTCAGCTGTCACCCCTCTGCCCTGCCCATGTCCCTCCCACAGCCTCCCCTCCCTGGGACTGTGCTCCCAGCTCCAGCCTTCCCCTGGAGAGCAGAAGCCACTCGTCTCCAGTGGCAACTCCAGTGGCAGGACCCACTCCAGTCCCAGCTGGGGGAGCAGGCAGAGTTGCCTCTGTGCTGCAGGCACCGGGCTCTGCTGGTGCAGCTGTGACATGAGTCCTCTCCACAAGAGCTTTGCTGCCAAGAGCTGACCCCCCAGCTCTGATCACTCACAGCTGCTCCAGGTGGGATCCCCCATGGAGGACAATCCCCAGGACAAACATCCTAGACAGGCCTCCCTCTGGATCTGCGACCTCCTTTGGTCCCAGCCATGGAGATCCTTCCCCTGCTGAAATTTCCCTTCTGAGACATTCCTGGTGCCCAGGACTGAGGATGATGGAGCAGAAAATCCTTAAATCATGGAGTACTTTGTGTTGAAACAGACCCTAAAGAAAAGGCAGAGGAAGGACAGAGCCAACGAGCTGATGGGTTTGTTGCTGGGGAGGTTTGATAGCCGGTGTCTCTGCACCCAGCAGAGACATCCTAGCAGAGAGCTCTGCCTTGCAGTACTCTTTTCCACTTGAGGAATGCCCATAGATTTCTATGGAATTGAAGTGCAGCCCTCGGGTTTCTGGCGGACTGCCCACGTGGCTTTTGAAGTTGCAAAGCTCTGGACACGCCTGCTTGAAAGCGTTTTACGATGCTCCACTCAAAGAAAGCCGAGTTCAAAGGCGCAGCTCCTCGGCTGGTATAAATCAGCTGAGCCCTGCCACGGCTGTGCAGAGCTGGCAGGGCTCACGTGGGCCGAGGGCTCGGACCACCCTGCCAGGGCACTGCGAGCTCCTACGGATGTGCCAAAGGAAACCATCGCCGTGCCCGGGCGAGGACGGATGTCCTGCCCTCGGGCTTTGGAAGTCAAGTGGCTCCCAGAGTTGGTAGCAGCCAACTGAGCTCATTCTCTCGACAGTATTTGGGATTCAGAGGGCTGTCCCCAGGGTAGTGGAGGGGGGGAAGGGTGGCTGTTGGTGAGAGAACGCCATAGTAAAGATGACTGCTGCTTGTGAATGGGATGAAATTTAGCACCATGTCCCGAAGAGGCTTCAGCTGTAGTTTGGCCAAGCTGTTGTGGTCCAGCTGGTCTGATAGTCTGGACCCTACGCACAAGAGGGACTTCACACAGGTCCCTCCATGGTGTCAGGAGCAAGGCTGGGACTGTCCCTCTCTAGCTACAGCTGGTGGTGGGGCAGCCTGAGCAGAGCTGTAGGTGGCACATGCAAGACTTGAGCAGTAAGGACTCAGAGACAGCAGTCCATGGGTTTGGGCCCTGACACCACCGGGCACCACTGGGGTGGCTGTTCCTCCGCCCTCACTGTTCCTCCACACCGTGTGCTGCCGCTGGCCCCTGCTTCCTCCTCATTCCACCCCCTTACCATCCGTCTCTCCCACCTTTCTCTCTCTGCAGCTGCACATCACCAGCCAGACGTCCGCCGGGGAGGTGGTGAAGTTGGTGGTGCTGGAGATGAATGACATCTCCCGGGGCGTGCTGGGCAGCTCGGCCGCCGTCTGCTACGGCGAGGAGCAGCTGGAGCACTTCGGACTGGTGTTCGCCTCCGACGAGAGCGAGCGGTGGCTTCCCGATGACTTCTTGCCTCTGTCCCTCCAAACCAGCCAGCCCGAGGGGCAGTTCTACGTCCGGATCAAGGAGACCTCCCCTCTGGTGCTCCAGTACGGGCCGGCGACCACCGTATGAGAGGAGGAGAGCCGATGGGGCAGCGCAGGAACCTCAGCTTCCAGAGCAGACAGCTCGTCTCTGATGCTTCCTTCTTCCCACAGACACCCTCTCATCAGGCGTCCGCAGGGTGGAATGGGATCATACTGGGCTGTGTGTTATTTGTTTGTGTTATTTTTTTAATTTTTTGTTTTTTTTTAACCAAAGAGGCATGGAGACTCAGTTTTTCTGACAGGGGAAGAGGAGGGTGGAGTGCAGAGACCTCAGAGCTCGGGAGGAATCTCTGCAGGAATGGAATTTTTGAAAGTAAACATTTTTAAGGAGGAAGAGGGGGGAGAAAGAGAGGAAAAATATTACAAGAAGAAGAAGCAATACCTTTTTTATGCCCTTTCTTCTTTTTCTGAAAAACCTTGTTTGGGATTCACTGAAGGCAAAACCACAAAGGATTGCTGGGGAGGGCTGGAGTGTCAGTAAGGAGAGGGCACGAGCCACAAGGCCAGCCCTGGGAAGGGTATTTTCCTATCTGCCCTCCTTTCATTGCACCTGGAGAAATGATTCTCGTGCACAGTTCTTGGAACAAAATTATATTATTATTTTTATTCTGGAAAAGTCAATAATCATTGTGCCAGAGCACAATGGGGAAGAGGTAAAGACCCTTTGACTTGTTTCCAAGGACCCCACGCTCATGCAGACATGTCAATACCACTAGAGGTTTGCTTTAGGGCATCTCCTGCAACCCCCTGGGCTTCCCTGTCCTCCTGGGTGCTGTTTTGTTCTGGTGATTGTGCTTGGCCTCTCTTGTACGTCCTACAGCATGACATTTTGTTAGCCACTAGGTCTCCTGTTACCAAGGTTATTTTTCTGATCTCCTGTGGTCCATAGTAAAAATGACTGCTGCTGACTGCATATCCCTTGTCCTTCTTGCTGCTTGATGCATAGCATTCCGTGATCTCCCAAACCAGCCCCAATTCCAAGGGCTGGGCTCATCTTTCCCAGGAGCTTTCCACGCTGCAGAGCGTTTCATTACCATGTAAATCGTGGGGGGGGGAGAAAAGAGCAAGTTAAAGTTGTTTTTCCAGGCTCCATTGCTCTGGAAGGCAGTAGAATAAGCTTGGGCATGCCAAGGCATCACCTCCACGTGATAGTGGAAGCCCAGGGTTGTAGGGCCTAAGCATCTGCAGTTCAATGCATTGATCTGGTCCCACAGCCTCCAGCAAGGGAAGAAGCCCAGGAGAGGAGTGGGAAGGCAGGAGAGCTCCCAGGTCTATCCCAGCTGGCACAGGCACTGCGAGCAAGGTGAGTCGGGTGGTCCTTGGCAAGGTGAGGCTCCTGATGCTGATGACCCTTCAGCAGCCACCTCGCTGCCCTTCTCTTGGCATAGAGGGGTTAGGGCTGGACAGCAGACCCCCATCCCTGGGTGCTGGGGCGAAGGAGGGGCTCTGTGGGCAGCCACATGGCTCTGCTGCCGCTTCTCAGAGGGTTGTGGCTCTCGCCTTGCAGCACACACTGTGTGGCACGGGCAGGGATATATCCCAGCACGAGCCCTTCCCCGCCCCACGTCAGAGCCACTCTGGAGGGGAGGATCGTGTGCCAGCCCCTCAGCTGGTGCAAATCAACGGCACCACATTGACGTCAGCGCAGGCACCACCATGGGACGTGGAGGCGAGCGACAAAGGAACGCTTTAAAAGGCACTTCTCCCATCTCCTCTCTCCTTTGCTTGTCTGCTGCCTCAAGTTAAAACCAATCCCACTCTCCCGGGTCAAGGGAGAAGTGGGTTGGTGAGTGTATAGGTTCCCATGGAGTTTGTCCTTGTTGGGCATCCACGGGCATTGACATCCCAAAGAGGCGGGAGCTGCAGGGTGGCCCTTCCCTTCACATGTGTCACCTACTGATGCTCAGAGCCTGGGGCAGGGGAGAGGGAAGGCACGACTGGTGGAAAACTAAATGGCTTTCTGGAAGTCACGGAATGAATAGAGCGTTAGATCAGGGCTACATACAGAGAGCTACATCTGGGTTCCTGATGCTCCTCAGCATGGAGCCGTGCAACTCCTGCTGCCCTTTTATTTGACCCCAAAGGGGAAAAAGGCCTCCCTTTTCCTTACGAATTTGTTCTCCCTTCCTAGAAGCCCTGCTCCATCGAGAGAGATGGAGCCATGGCCCAAAGCCAGATGCTGGTTCTTTGGCCAGGGTGATCATGGACCAGCTGGACCCTGCTGGGAGCTGGTTGCCCACACTTCTCTGTGGGGAGCTCTGCCTGTGGAAGGATCTCACTGACTGTGAAGGCTTTTCTGCAGGATTTTCTCTGGCCACACAGCAACATGTATCACTTGGCTGCAAGGAACAGTACATGGGTTTATGGGACCTCTTCCCCTTTCCTGGAAGAGGAAGAGGGAAAGAGCAGGGGCCTGGGTAGGAGCAGAGTTGGATGCAGTCAGAGTAGGAAGGGTAGGAGTTGCATATCAGTTGCATAGGAAGCCCTCCAACCAGGGGTACCAGGATGTGTGATGTCCTGATGCAACACACTCCTCACAGAGTCACTGAATAATTAGGGACCTCTGGAGATCATCCGGTCAATCATAAACTCCCTGCCCATGCAGGGTCACCTGGAGCAAGTGACACAGGAACATGTCCAGGTGGGTTTAGAAGGTCCCCAGAGAGGGAGACTCCAAGCCCTCCCTGGGCAGCTGTTCCAGCGCCTTGCCATCTCCATGGAAAGAAGTTCTTCCTCATGTTGAGGTGGAACAGCTTGTGTTTTAGTTTATGTCCATTACTCCTTCTCCTGTCGCTGGGTACCACTGAAAAGAGTGTGGCACCATCCTCTGACACCCCTTGGAGGCATTTGTACAGATTGATGAGGCCTCCTCTCAGTCTTCACTTGCAAGGTGGTTGCTTCCTTTCACATTCTCATTCTCTCCTTGGGTGGTTTCACGGGTACATCCCAATGTTTTCTTCCTGAACAGGTTGCAAAGCCTTCAGATGCTCTCTTGACCTTCTCCGTGGCCAAGGAATGGGAATAGAAACCAGTAGGCTCTGTCTGTGGCAGCTTTTAAGGCTGCAGTCTCAATGTTAAGGGCTGTGGGGAGCCAAGGTGGCTGCCCGAGGTGACATGGTGTGACAAGGCATGCTGTCAGGTGAGGAGCAGTCACCCCAGGCAGCATAAGGATTGAAAACATTAGCCGTGGTAGGTCTCCAGACAGTGGTGCAGGGGTTTGGTGAAGGAGCTTTCTCCATGGGGACCTGGCATGCACCCCAAGGTACCAGTAATGGAGGAAAATTCCCAGAGCACCTGACCTCAGCCCTGCTCTCTCCCCACTTGGGGAAGCAGTGGAGGTGGATATGGAAGAGGCATCATTTGGCTTGTAGCATCCCTTTTCTCCAGTATTTTAATGGGCAAGGCAGGTGAGAATGCAGGGTGTTGGGGACGCTGCTCCTGCACAGACCTGTGTCACCCAGGCAGATATAACTGTCCCTGTGGTGTCCATGTCCCCAGTCGCTCAGCCTGTCCCAGGCACAGAGGCACCTGTACCTGTACCTGCACCCACCTGAGCCCAGGTGGGCACCTTTAGTGCTCACTAACCCCTCTGCACTGGTATCACAGAATCATGGAACCATTTAGGTCGGAAAAGTGCTCTAAGATCATTGAATCCAACTGCTCCCCCAGCACTGCCCAGGCCACCACTGACCCACGTCCCCACGTGCCACATCCACACAGCGTTTAAATCCCTCCAGGGATGGGGACTCCACCACTGCCCTGAGCAGCTGTGCCAGGGCTGGAGAGCCCTTTCCATGAAGAAATTTACCCAATATCCATCTAAACCTCCCCTGGCACAGCTTGAGGACATTTCCACTTCTGTCCCTTGTTCCCTGGAAGCAGAACCCAAGCCCCATCTGGCCCCCCCCTCCTGTCAGGGAGTTGCAGAGCCAGAAGGTCCCCCCTGAGCCTCCTTTTCTCCAGGCTGAGCCCCCCCAGCTCCCTCAGCCCCTCCTGCTGCTCCAGCCCCTTCCCAGCTCCGTTCCCTTCCCTGGACACGCTCCAGCCCTTCAATGTCTTTCCTGTTGTGAGAGGCCCAGAACTGCCCCCAGGGCTGCAGGTGCCTCAGCAGTGCCAGCACAGGGACGGGCACTGCCCCGGTTCTGCTGCCACCCCAACACCCTGCCCACACACAGCACCCCTCCCTGGGTTTGGTTCCAGCCTTCCACAGACAATCCCACAAGCTGGAGATGTGCATCCCTAAAAATCTGCCCTGAGCAGGGGTCGGGCTGAGCAGTGCCACGTGGGAGGTGGGGCAAAGGGTCTGAGGGCAGCAGTGGGCACCACATGGGAAGGCATTTCCCACCTTCCCTTGGAGGCAGGGACCATTCTCCTCAGCTGGGATGTGTGGGCTCCTTTTCCAGGTGCTGTGGAGCACCAAAAGATGACGCTGCAGAACAATTTGTATTTTGTGAGGGCTTTTTTCTTGTCTCTCTGTCAAGGTCACTTGCATCACTAACAGCATTTGAATGCAGATCAGTGTATTAGTTTTTGCTTCTGGGCACAGTGAAAGCAAAATACCAGCTTGTGCAGGGGGGCAAACAGGTCTTCTCCTCCTTCCACTTGGAGATAGACCCAGGTCCAGAAGCACAGCAGGAGAAAACTGGAGTACATTAACCATGGAGGTTAATGGGAATGTTTTCATTTCCATCACCAGAGGAGCCCTGCCTGAGTGGTGTTTTGCTCACATTGTGCATATTCATAGAAATAAACACAATTTGTGACACTGAAATTCCTGCCCAAAATCAGGAGCTTGTTGGCATCAGTTCTAAAGCATCTGATCTGCTTTTATCCCATCCGAAGGGAGTTGCTCAGTTTATCAGACATGAATCCAGCTTTATGTTTCCCAAGGTTTTCTCTCTGAGTCTGAGACACTAGGATGTTTTGGGGTTTGGGGTGTTTTGTTTTGTTTGTTTGATTAGGTGGGGTTTTTTGTTGGGTTTTTTTGTTGTTGTTGTTTGGAGGTTTGGGGTTTTTTCCCTTTTTTTGCCTTTTTCTTTCTTCCTCCCCTGTCCCTTCTTCTTTGTTCTTTTTTTGCCTGGGACGCTTCTTCTTTCCTCAGCTCTGGCTATAGGAAAGTTGAAGAGCTGCTGCAGTGGCCACAGAGGCAGAGTGCTCTGAGCCTGCCCCAGTGAAGGCAGCGGAAGCCTTTCTACCCTCAAACAGGGGGCAAGAACACAAGCAAGAGCCACCCCAGCCGTCCAAAACACAGTGGAAGTTCCAGGGCCACTCTGGCACATGCAATTACCAAGTTAATCCGTGCTCTACCATCTGTAGGAACTCTGTACCACGCCTGTGCAGTGACACAGCCTGTTTACCCACGTGGCCTATAAATAGCACTGCCGTGGAACTGAAATGTGCTGTGATCACATTTATGGCGGGTGGAATCAAGGGGTTGCAGGTTGCCCACACTTTCCATGGCCAGCCGAGATGCCCACGGAGGATGCGGTTTTGCTGAGCAAAACACCACTGGCCCAAGGCTTGTGTCAAGGAGCCTTTGCTCAGGCAGCCCCGAGAACACACACACTGGTCTGCTCTGTCCGCTGTGGGCAAAGCCACTTCCCATGTGGAACCGGGCTGGACAACACAGAGTTTAGACCAAGACTGCAATTTCCCAACCACGAAGACACTTGGGCTGGAGGAGATGAGAGTCCGGGTGACATTAGCACCATCAGAAAGCTCCGGCTGGCTTTGGTGTGTCTAGGATTTTTTGGCTTGAGGTTCTCCAAACCCACGTATAGAGCAGGCAGAAAACAACTGTTTCCATCCCAAGAAAATTCCTGGGACACAGGGAAGTCTTCTGTTCCCAAAGCAGCCTGAAAAATAAAATATTGTGAAAACAGGAACTGAAAATATGAAGATATAAATTCACAGGAAAGCAATAGTGCATTTTTTTAATTTTATTTCCACTTAAAAATGAACAGTAAACCTGATTTTTTTTTTAACAAAACTCACTTTCACCTGAAAAACCAAAACATGGAAACTGACTGGTGACTATCTGTAAGTTTATTCTAACTCAAGAATTAGGGAGGATACCTTCTGTTGAAACCAAGAATCCTTTATGGACATTTATACTATGGCTAAAATTGATTGGTTTTGGTAGGAAAAAAAAAGAAAAATCCAACAGATAATGTGTTAAGACAATGTTTTTATATCAGTATTCCCTCAAGCCCCAGTCTAATGTGATAGTTTATAAACCACATGCTCAAAGCTGAGCGTGCGCTTTGCAGTCTTGGGCTTCAGAGAACCTTTGGAGATGCCCATGTGCTTGTCCTGATGAGGTTTAACTTGATCTGAACATGGAGATAGGGACAAATTATGATTCTGCTCTTCTTTTTTTGAAAGCTTTTAAACTGATGGAGTGCAGTCCTTGACTTCACAGAATCATGGAACGATTAGGCTTGGAAGGGACCCTAAAGCCCATCCAGTCCCACCTCCCACAATGGGCAGGGACACCTTCCACTAGCCCAGGTTGCTCTAAGCCCTGTCCAACCTGGCCTTAGACACTTCCAGGGATGAGGCAGCCACAGCTTCTCTGAGCAACCTGTTCCCACCCTCACAGGGAACAATTCCTTCCCAATATCCCATCTAACCCTGCCCTCTGGCAGTGGGATGCCATTCCCCCTTGGCCTGTCCCTCCATCCCTTGTCCCTAGTCCCTCCCCAGCTCTCTTGGAGCCCCTTTAGGCACTGGAAAGGGTTCTAAGGTCTCCCCAAAGCCAGCCACAACCAAAACACAACAGAGCACTCCGCAAACAAATGTCACCTCTCCTGCTGGCAGGTGTAGGGGACCCGTCACCAGGATGGTTTCAGTTAATCTGATTCCCAGTGTTTTCCCACAACACAGCTGTTTTCTGACAATACCCCCAAACTGGAAATCAAATGCACAAGGTGCAAGGCCATAGAAATCCATCCCACTGAGCCCCTGGGCACACTGCGTGTGAAGGGGGTGGAGAAGGGTGAAGTGTCCCAGAAAGGATTAGAGCATGTGCTGTGGTTTACAGGTCAGTGACATGGTGGGGCAGGGTACTGGAGGTGTTATGTCCCCAAGTGTTCTGATATTCCCTATTCCCAGTCCCAGCACTGCTGTTCCTGATCCTTCATGAGCAGCACACCCAGTTAAATGATCTGCATTAAGAGCAAAACCCAGACTGGTGCCATCCATCAATGCAAAGCAGGTCATGGGTGGAGGCTTTCATACAACAGCTCGATGTAGAGGAGGGCACCACTTCTGTCCATGCTGGACTGTCACTGCCCTCAGATTGCCCTACAATGACACCAGCAAACTGGAACCAGCTGCCAAAGTCTGCTAAATTTATCTTAAGGAAGGGGGAAATGAGCAGCTAATTATAGATTCATATAGCTGAATCTGTGGTGAGGCCCTGGCACAGGTTGCCCAGAGAAGCTGTGGCTGCCCCATCCCTGGAAGTGTCCAAGACCAGATTGGACAGGGCTTGAAGCAACCCGGTCTAGTGGAAGGTGTCCCTGCCCATGGCAGTGAGGTAGCAACAAGATGAGCTTTAAAGTCCCTTCCAATCCAAACCACACTATGATTCTGTGATTTTATGGTATCTTTAAAGAAAAGGTCCCTCGGGTAACATTCAGTACAACAGACACAAATACTGTGTGTGTTTGGGCACAGAAGCAAGGGGGGAGGATATTCCAAGATCCCACCCACTGTTACCCTGTAAAACACGAGTGTAGATCACACCCCCAGGCTGGTGAACAGGCCCTGGCTATTCCTGGTCTCATCCTCTCACAGGAGCTGCCTTGTCCTGCCACCCTGAGTGTTGCGAGCACCTAGAGAGAAACCACGGTGAGATGGTAGGACCAGGAAGGAGGGTGGGAAGAGAAGTGGATGGGCTGCCTGCATGGTGGGACCCAGTGCTGTCTGGTTTCACCAAGAGGTTCAGCTTTCTTGATGTCTAACAAAGGGAGAGACCCTGTGATAGGGTTTGCAGCCTAGGCTGAGCACTGAGCATGGATTATTGGTGCACCCAAGCTGCCACAGGTATTTAAATCCCAGATTTTGATCAAAAATGGAAACATACCTTTTTGCCCCAGGCTGAAGCACAGATATCTGTACCAAGTCCAAGATGTGAGAGTGACTGGCTCAGGGCCAACTGGTGCCATTGCTGCCACGGCCAGCAGAGATGGAGTCATGGTAGCAGAAGGCTGTGTCCCCTTGGTGGTCACCCCTGAGGGCACAAAGATGTGCATGGTGATGCAGACAGGAAGCTTGTACTCTGCTAGGAGCTGAGTTTCCTGGGTGCCGATAGTTTAAGTAAAATAGAGGCAGAAGATACATTGGAGTGTCTCTAGGAAATACCCATATGGACAATTTTGTAGTGGTGTTTCCTTCCAGATGGCTTTCCCAGTCCTCTTGCTTTGCCAGGTTAACTCAGTCTCAATGAAGTCAACTGGAGAGTTGCTCTTGATGCTGGTGGGACCAGAGGTTTGGCCTGGGAGCAGGGGATGTGATCCACTGCTGCAGAGAGTGCATCTCCCAACAAGTGCACATGCAACAGGTCCCTCACCATGGCTTGGGTCTTGGGTGGTGATGAGGAGCTGAGGAGGGACACTCGCTCCCTCCATCGGCAGCTATCCCCCATCTCCATGTGAGGCTGGTACAGGACACACCAAGCCCTTTTTGATTTGTCACTGACTGTGGGTGACTTCATGAAGCCAAGCTCTGTTGCGCCGTCATGCTCTGGCTGGAAGTGGCTTTGAATGGGTGTTTAATGAAGATGTTAATTGATAGCATGTGGGGAAGAATTTGAGCTGCTCTGAGCTGTCTCCGAGCCCCTCAGATCCCAGAGCCATCATCCCCTTCAAAACAGAACAGAAGAGTTATTACAAAACAAATCATGTTTGTATAGGCGCTTAAAAAAATAGTCTTCTCCAGCCCTGTTAAGCTCATGTTACTGGCAAGGCTGAGCTAGAGAGACCATGTGCACCATCAAATGCCTTCAGCAAATTAAACCAGCATCTAGAGGAGAACGAGGCACTACTGTCCAGATCCTGTCAGACTGAAGCAAGACAAGGCGTGCCGTGGGTCCCACACTGCTTGGCCGGGTGCCCCCGGCGCGGCTCCGCTCCTGGAAGTGTCCATCCCCCGCGGAAGAGAGACTTCTGCCCACTGGGAGCCCATGCCTTCCAGTTGAGAATCCCTCAGTCCCAGTGCTTCAGGGAGCTGGAGGCTTTTCAGCACTCAGCTCTACGCATTCTGGCAGCCATGGCTTGCTGCAGACTCTGTCCTCCTCTGCCCAGACGTGTGCTAACGAGCTGGAGCTCGCGTCCTTCCGGACACGCATGTTTCCCTCAGCTGATGGTGTGCATCCGGCTCTGGCCACAGCTGGCGAGGTCCTCTTCCCAACAGGGCTGGGGGCTACCTACTGGCCACCAACTGTGACCTTGCTGCTCTTCTCAGTGACTTTGTGTAGAAGATGCTCCTATTCGTTGCCTGGTCCAAGTTACCTGCACTCCAGCTGGACACCCAGAGTGCCGCCAGGAGACTGGGGAGGATGCAGTACTTTGAGACCTCTCTCCCTCCGACAAATTGGATTGGAATTGGCTGGTGGACTGAGAAGTTATTAGGAACAGACACCCCCAGACAATGTGATTGCACAAGCTTCATTTCCTTAGAAAACCAGGCCAACAGCGCAGGAGTCTGTCAGTAAACATGTTGATTCCAGGGTCTTTTCGGCGCTGCTTGCAGGAAGGAGCGCACAGCGCTGGCCCCCGGCCTGCACCTCCGAGTGCTGCCTCTCACTCAGGGACGCCTGGACACAGCTCATCTGTCACAGGATTGGCGGTGTTGGAGCCAAGGGTTATGTTGCCCGTGGCCCTTGGCAGTTGCCAACAGCCCAAAGCTTTCCCAAGGCAGGCAGGGTGGATGATGTGGGGCCAGCCACTGGTTGCTCCGTGGTACACCATGTGCAGGGCGGGCACCAGGGCAGTTAGACTTGGTCCTGAATCACAGATGCTTTAGTCTCCACCACTGCCCAGAGGAGGGTGAGGGCAGAATACCATGGTGCTCACATCCAGCCCCATCCATCCTCTGCGCTCAGAAAAGTACAGGAGGATGAGATCTCCCCATGTTGTGTGGTCCGTACAGCTCCACCTTGCTTGATTCCAGCTTGGTTTCCAGCTGGGACTTAGAGTTGGGAATCTTGGGTCTTTCCTTCTCCCTTTCCTTCACCCAGACACTTATCCCTCTGCTTCCCAGCCCCCGGAGTTATAGCCTTCCTGAAGTCAGGCTGGAGGAAGATCTCTTGCAACACTGGAATGCTCTGCAGTCATTACCTCCCTCCCTAGAAATTTTTGGGGTCAGAGGACATAAGTCTCAGTAATCGTCCAACAACGTCAATGGAGCTCCGTTGATTTACACCAGCTGAGGATCAAACCCCTCCCTTTCCTCTCCCATATTTAAGATATTTTCCAGGCTTAAGACGTATACAGAGGAGGGAGTTGATGGCTCCTGGGTTGTTGAAGAGGTTCCAGTTTTGGTCCTGGCCTGGAGTAGCATGACTAAGGTGGCTACCCTGGTGATGTCTCCGCATGGAAAGGCTGTGCTCCCGCAGTGTGCTGGCTGTCGAGCTGGCAGACCGGCTGGGACAGGCATTTGTGAGCCCACACACATTTTAAAGGTCTCTTTAGTCCAAGATGTGGCTCTGTTAACATTTTTCTCATGGCCAGCACAATATGCCATTGCTGCTCCGTAGTGTGGTATGGACCCCACAGCCTCCTTGTTTCTGCAGCCACAACAAAATCCAGCCCACTGAAACTTGCATGCTCCACCTTGGGTTCAGCACTTCCCTCCTCAAGCCTTTGTCAAGCAGGACATCACTGTCCGGGGGTCATCGGAGTGGGGGCAGCTCTGCCGAGCTTGGGATGCACCAGCATGGACCAGAAAATCCAGCCACCTTAAGCACAGACCTGTCTAACCACAAGAAAAAACACCCACAAGCCTTGAGTCAGCATCAGTTTCGATAACAGTGACAGTTTGTAACAGCGAAAGTTCATTCTGAGCCCAGTGTTTTGGTCTGGGCAGCTGGGCCAGTCCTGAGGGGAAGCGCCGTTAATATTGCTGATAGCTGGATCCAATTTATAAGGCGCTCAGCAGAGACAATCATCAGGGAAGGAGACAAATAATCTTCAAGCAATTAAATTTAATTGTCCCATCTGAAGATTATTTATCTCCCTGCCTGATGAATGTCTCCTCGAAGCGCCTAATAAATTGGATCCAGCTATCACTGATAGTGGCTGCTTTTCCCTGGCAGCGGGGAAGGGTGTGGAGAGCAGAGCAGTGCTCGGCTCTGTGTGTTGCTTAAGATCTGTCACCTCAGAACATCTTTTTAGCAGACTTGAAAGTGTCCATAGGCTTTATCAATACTCGACTCTGGTGCAGAGAGCTCGGCAGTCCTGGGCTGGGTCATGCGAAAGCTCCCAGACCAAAGTACCGGGTAGAACGAGATCCCCTTAGGAACTCCTGCATTAGGCACCAGTGAAGATTTGGAAGTACCTCTGTCTGTCTGTCTGTCTGTCTCTACTTCATTAGCTTTTGGTCTGGCTGTTTGTGGAGAAGGAAGAGGAGGAAACCCCACTAGCAGGAGATGGGTGAAAGCTGATATGACACAGCCCAGGAGTTCGGAGAAGGGTTTCCCGTGGGATCATGGAGAACAGCATCACTCCTGGAGACCCCCCACCAGGCCTCTCCATCCCTGCCAGGGAACATCTCAAGCCTGGAGTGGATCAGTTTAGAGCTGGGGCAAAACCTGTCTCTTTTATCCCACTTCTCTTCCCATTGCAAACATGGGCCTTGCCATTGCAGTCAGCCCTTTCTTATGTCTTTGTTTGTACCCTGGATGTAAATGGGTCTGCACTGCTTGGAGGGCCCCAGACAGACATCCAACAGGCCCAGGTCAACCAAAGTGAAGAAGGTCTTGGAAGGCAGTGCAGTCAGGAGATCATCCCAGGAAGGGGGAAGAGGTAACAGTAAGGAGGGTGTGGAGGCCCTTCTTAAGAAGCAAAGAGAAATTGTGGAGCAGGTTTTGCTCCGGATGGTCTGATTCCAGAAGAGAGGACGAGTAATCCTTTTTCACGATCATTTAATCACCTGAAAAGTGGATTACATCTGTGCTCATAGAATCATGGAACAGTTAAGATTGGAAAAGTCCTTTAAGATCATCTAGTCTAACCATTAACCCAGGACTGCCAAGTCCACCACTAAACCATGTCCTCACGTTCCCAGAGCTCCTTACAGATGGGTCACTTGACCTATGAATTCCTGTCCTACCTGCTCTAATCAGAGCTGATTGCAGGCTGGGGATGCCAGTAAAAGCCTTGAGAATCTGTGGGTGTTCTGAGGGACTGTGTGCCTTTCTAAAATCAGGTCTCTATTCACCATCCAACTGTTGAATAGTTCAGTAGTATTTAATTAACGTACAATAACTGTCCCATTGAATTTGACGGAATACATAATTTTGGAATGCTATTTACAGTGCTAGTTTTCTTACAGAAATCCATGTGTCAGAGCTTTATCCATTATTATAGTCTTTAAAATAGGCAGATGTGCCTTTCATGGCCAACTGCATGTTTTATTAATGGACTAGAACTATCAGATGTATTGTAAATCATGGGACGTAGCCACCAATCTACTGCTTCTCTCTTCCGAAGTCCCAAGGCAAGGGAGATTAATTGCCTGAGCTGCTTGTAACGAGCCGTGGGGCACGTGCTCACTTCCCTGCTGTAAGAGCATGTTCTCCCAGCCACTGGTAGGCCTCTCTGCCCTGCCATCACTGCCTGTCCTCCTGGTCACATCTGCTCACCTTTGCCTGCTCTGGAGGTCATGCAAACCTCCACTTGGCACATGTGAACCTTCACATTTATATATAGGTAATAAAATTAACAAGGGCTGCTGTGCTTCTCCAGTTCCCTCTTTTCCCTCCTCTGGTTCATCTTTCACCTGCCCCTCTCCTCAAGGACAGGAGCAGGGCACCTGGGACCTCTCCAGCAGAGCCAAATTCCTCAGGTCTCTTCTTTGTTGAAGCCCTCACATGTTGCGCACATTGCACACAACTGGGTCCTGTGTCGCTCGAGCCAACTGAGCAGCATCTCTCTTCATTAGAGTATTCACTAACAACTCAATTGACCTCTTTTGGCAGGATTGAAAATACTACCTGGGTGATCACACCACTGGAAATAACCTGGAAAGGTAGGGGAGGGGCACGCCAAAAGGGAAAGCTAGAGTTGGGCTGAAGGTTTTGTTGAAAAGCTTTTGGCAAAGCCACACTGCCCACAGTCAGAGCCTGCCCAGGGACCTTGGGCAGGGCTGGTGAGGGCCCATCGTCCAAGTGACAGGACTGTGCCCAAGGATATCCCAGCCAAAGTCTCATCTCAGCATTGCCATCTTCCTGGCAGGGCTGGATTTTGGCAGGAGCAGCCTCCTCTCTTGGGATGCTCCCAGCAGCTGTTCCCCAGCGAGCGGTTCCACTGCTCTGCACCAGCCAACGTGCTCCAGTGTGGAAGCACCAGAGGAGCACCCAGACCCTCCTCTGCAGAGAAGCCTGGCAGGCTGTGGCAGAAATGCCATTTTGCTGCTCTCAAGGAGCACAGTCAGGGACCAGGCTCACTAAAGAGGTGAGCTGCAGCACCACACATCCAGCACTTGGCATGCTGCTGTCTGCAATGACATTTTATCTGGATGACGGATGAGTCTGCACTCTCTGCGGGCTGTTCCTGAATTAGTCTTGGAGAACCCCTGCTCTGTTCTCCAGGGCTGGCTTTGGAGAGGTGTGAAGGACCAGCCTTTGGCTCCTGCCTGCTACTTCCCCAAAGCATCAATGAGCAGGAAAAAGGATGGGTGAAGGGCAGGAGGAGGTTGGAAAACACTCAGACATTTGGGAATGGTGGGACCATGGGCAATGGGAGCCATGGCGGGTTGCAGATGAGGAGGACAGCAAGGAGGAGGGAGCTCAGGGTTATACATGACCATCTCTGTGCATCTGCAGTGATAGCACTGGACGTGAGCACAATGTTAAAATCCTGGATCTGTGCGTAATACTCCACTGGGGACAGATGTCCTCCCTTGTTTTGTACACTGTAAATGCAATATCGGTCCCAAACCCAAATGATTCCCCCCATCCAGCATCGTCCCCCCTCCCATCAGCTGCAAATGGCACAGATGGCTGGGAAAAAAAGAATAGTTATTTAAAAAAAAAACAACAAAACAAAACCAAAAAAAAAACCAAACAAAAACAAACAAACAAACAAAAAACCCAAAATAAAACAACAACAAAAAAAAAAACCAAAACCCAACCAAACAAAAAAAAAAAAAAAAAAAAAAAAAAAAAAACAACAACCCCAACCCTGTTATTTCTGCATTTTTTCTGCATGAGGACACTTCCTTCCTTTCAGGAGAAATCAATCCAGTACCAAATGTTAACCACTTCCCAACCGTCTCCTCCAAACAAGGTAAAGTTGTCCCTGTCCCTGGCAAAAATGTCACCTTGCCATACTTCCAGGCTGCCCCACAGCTCCTGAACCACCCTTTGTTCCCCAGGAAGAGGGACAAAGGAGGCTAGTGGCACATCCAAAGTCACGGTGAGCCTTCAGGAGAGCCACATGGGCTGCTGGAGGTGCTGGATGGAGAAGGTTCCAGCCGGAGAGCAGAGCAGGAGAGGGTGAGCGAGCTCAGCCTGGCTGTCTGACCAGTTGGCTTCCCAGCGGATCAGGAGCAGGATGAGTCCTTGGCAGGGACAGCCGACTAGCAGCTCGGAGGGACTGGATGGGCTCGCCAGCAGACCAAGTCCTCATGGGACTGCAGCGCACTGGCAGGACATCCCTCTGAGCAGTGCCAGGGACAGGCTGAGCATCACCTGCTCATATGTCCTCCTCGCCCACTCAGCAGACCCTGATGCAGACTTTGAGAGCTCCTGTCAGATGTGTTTAGGAATTTGAGAGGGGATGTGGAGTGCAGAGCTGTCTCGGATGCTCTGGAGAGCCTCTCAGGGCTTGTTGGTACAAGTCCACAAGGAAGGGTTGCGTTTCTTACTGGGATCAAGCTCCTGTTGGGACTTGGAGTCCCTCTGGCCATGCCCCAAGAAATTTTGACCCTGTGCTAGAGGTTCTGTCTCCCACCTGGAGAAGAGGGCCCAACAAGGATCTGCCTTCCCCTTACCTTGGAGAACTATGTTTCCAGGGATGGAGGAAGCCCAGAGGTCCAGACCTGTGCTGCCTCTTCTGCAGGACCTGCAGCCCTGGTGCTGTGGTTTAACCCCAACCAAAATCAGGACACTCTAGCAGGGCAAGGAGCTGCACAAGAGGTAGTGCAGATGTGATGCCAAGAGGCAGCAAGAGCAACTTGAGTGTTTTGGCAACCCAGGGGCAGAGGGATGCAGCAGGACGTGTGGGCAATGCCAACAGCACGGTGCTTAGGGGTGTCCTGCACCCCCGCAGGGAGGAGCGAGGAGGCACCAGCAAAGGTCCATCAAAACACAAAACAAAACACATTCAACATCACATTCAAACTTCTCCATTGGAAGAGCGGTATGAAAACAAAATACTCCCCCAAGCTTTGAAGAGCCAGCTCACAATTTCGGGGAGAAGAGGTCACATCTGCTCACCTTTGCCTGCTCTGGAGGTCACGCAAACCTCCACTTGGCACATGCAAACCTTCACATTTATATATAGGTAATAAAATTAACATGGGTTGCTCTGCTTCTCCAGTTCCCTCTTTTCCCTCCTCTGGTTCATCTTTCACCTGCCCCTCTCCTCAAGGGTCTCCTCCCCTTGCCATCTTGGAGCTGTGGGGGAGTGGAGAGAGGCTCTCAGCCCTTGGTTCCCTTTGGGCTGCCTACACTGGAGATGGGGTCCCTCAGCACCCAAATAACAAGCAATTTGCTTCCCTGGGACTCTGGAGGTGATGTTGTTCCGTGAGCATAAGCTCTGTTCTCCAGTTCCTGCTCCAAGGAACAGGCTTGTGACCCCAAGCCCAAGTGTTGCTCCCCTGTGCTCTGAGGTGGTGACAGCCCGGGTGTGAGGGCTGGGCTGGCCCCACTCTGCAGGGGACATGCTCCTACCAAATGTCCTCCAGATACTATTTCACATGAAACTTCAGGAAAATCCCCAAATACCTGAATTTTGCTGGTGGAAGAGTAGCTGGCAAAGGGCTGCTGCCTGCAGAGCTCCTCAGGCCCTGCCTGCAGCAGGCTGCACCACGATGGCAGAGATCCAGGTGGGTTGAAAGCTCCCCTGGGATTCCATTGGTGCCCAGAGTGAGCCAAGGGATGCTCAGAAGAGGATGAGGGCAGAAGGGCGGGAGTGGGGAGAGCTGCAGGACCCTCCAACATGGCTATCCCATTTGGGCCATGTGCAGCTCCCTTGGTGAGATCCCTGTACAGGGAGAGTTCCCTTACTCGGATTCCCCATCCAAGAAGAGCTCCCTCAGTGGGATCCTCCATCCAAGGAGAGCTCTCTTACTGAGATCCTACATCCAAGGAGAGCACCCTCAGCAGGACCCTGTCCTGCCTCTCCTCAGCTGCCTTTGGGGCACTGCCTTGGCCAGAGGGATGATACCTCAGCCTGGCTGTCCCCTTGGAAGGTTGCGGGAGATGGGAGAGGAGAGGAAGCCTGGGAGAAGCAGCCTGGGTGTGGGGATGAATTGAGATCAGGAAGTATCAAGCCAGGTTGAAGGAATCTGGAGGCAGGGAGAGGGCTGTGTGATCTGAGCTGAGCGGGGGCTCCAGGACATGGGATGGAGCTGAGAGGTTGTGAGCTGGACCTGCTGGAGGGCTGTGTGGGGGCTGGGGGGACACACCGAGGTGCACTCGGGGGCTTTGTGTGCACAGCCCGCACAACAGCTGCCGGCAGTATGGTTGGCTCCAAAGCTGGTGTTGACAGTCCTTCACTTTTATGGGAACTAAATTTACCCAGACACACGCAAAATCAAAAAAAAAGAAAAAAAAAAAGGAAAAAAAAAAAAAAAAAAAAAAGAAAAAGATGGGGGGGTTGGAATTAAAATAAATTGCAGCAGCACCAGCATCTGCTGCTTTGTGGTGCAGTCTGGGTTACGGAGAGGGGAGAAGTCCCCGAAAGGGAGTAGCTCTGGTGTTTACTGCAGCCCCGAAACATCCCCCATTTGCAAGCTGAGTGTGTTTTCACCGTGTTGCCTCAGGAATGCTTGACGTCCAAGATGCCAAAGAAATGTACCTGCTGGGTGGAAAATGAAAGCCCAGGGGTTTTCCATCGGTTGGTTAGCGGGTGTTTGCCAGCGTATAGGGGCAATAATGCCCTGCGTTGTTATGGGAGAGGAGCTCTACCGGGAGCAGAGAGAGAAGGATGTGATGATACTTTTACCTCCTTCCTTTTCAAATGCCCTAGAAGTTTTGCTTAAATATTTAGCTAATTTGTCATGTCTTTCTCTTCCCTCCCATCCCCTCAGGCCGTGCATGGTGGTGTTGGTGTTTTCCTTTGGTTGGTTGAGTTCTCGTTTTTGGGTGTCTCGTCTTCTCCAAGTGTGAGGCAGCAGACCCAACACACAGATGCAAGATGGGACTGTCCACTCAGTTGTCTGTGAAGATTTCCATGTCAAGCTTCCAAGGGGGTTCTTTTAAATGCAGGAATGCCCTGGAAGATGCTCTACCATTGCAAAATGTCCTGTGCCTGGTGCCACATAGGCACATCTGCCAACACGGTGAGTTCAGAGGGCGAGAGCTGGACACCCTGGGTGTTGCACACTCGTATCTCCACCAGCAAGGATGGCAGTGTGGGCATGTGTGGGCAGGCTGTGGGCATCAGCAAGCTTGTGTTCCCAAGGCAGGCACAGCCCAGCTGGTACGAAGGTGTGTCCTTTGTCCGAAGGGGTTAGGAGAACAGGGATGTTGGCAGGTCACAGTGGACCCGGTGCCAGCTTGGCACGGAGGATGCAGAGGCAGCCAGGAGAGAGTCCTGGTGTGAATGTCACCCTCCTCACTGTGGGAGCTGCTGCAGCATCTTCTGGCTCCTGAGGGACTGTAAGTGCCTCTCTGCAACGACACAAGCCAGGCCAGGACTTCCATTCAGAAGATGAAAAAACATCTTTATTTTTAAATATTGCCACCACTTTCATGGCCATTTAACACTGCAAACAAACTCTGCAGCCACGGTTTACAGAGAGCCTGCTTGTCAGCAGGGCTCGTCTGCCAGCCCCCCCGGCAGCTGCCGGCGCACGCTGTTCCCTGGGCTGTCTGACTAAACTGGTGCCCAAACAGAGGAGCAGAGGAAAAGACTTTGGTGGCTTCGCATGTGGCTGGAGAGGAAGAAAACCAGCGCAAGTGGGCACAGTTTTCCAGAGTTCAGGAGATCACTATTTTTAGCCGCCTGCTGTCTGATTTTTCCAGATGACAAGTGTGCTGCTCTCTCTAAAAATCGAGCTCTTCTCGGGTGTTTTTGGTTTGATCCCTAATTTTTTAATTAAAAAGGAGATGCTGAAAACAATTAGTCACTTTTTAAAAATTGGAGCCAACAGTTTCTTTTACTTCATTCAGCTGTGATGTGACCAAGGCCAGAAGTTATACTCTGGGCGGAGGTTGAAACCAGGGTGGCTGGCACCAATGTGGCATTTAGTGGGTGTGTAAAATAAGTGAAAATTATATCAATCTGTGAGTTATTCTCTGAGGAGTAAGTGCAGCCTCTAAGATGAACTCTGAAGTCAATGGGAAATGTTCCCCATCCCACCAGCACTGGACTGGGCTGGGGACACAGCTCCTGATGGATGAGAGCTCATCCAGTTTGCTGTCACTGCCCCTGCTCCATGTGCTCATCTTGAAGACATGAGCAGCTCCTCACTGCTCTTCTGCCCAGCTTTCTGAGCTCATCTCCCTGGTTTGTGGCACCAAGAGGTCTGGCCTGGGCTGTCCCATGGGGGTTTCATGTGTTTTACCTCTTGCAGCAGGCAGCTGGAAGGACCCTGGCGAATGCAGCAATGCCTCCAGTGCAGCAACATTGGTTGAAGCAAGAGCAAGATGGACGTGATATAGGGTGGTGGGTTCATGTTCCTTCTTTTGTGGATGGGACCCATTGCTGTGCACAGCCAAGGAGAAAATCTGATGGCAAATCCAGTCACTGATACATGCAGTCTGTTGCATTTTAATCTGCCCATATCTTTTCTGCTTCACAAGCTGCTGAAGGCACAGGCTCGGTTATGGCAGTGGCCAGCACATGCAACATTTATCCTGGTGTTTTCCCAGCAAATCTCCAGCTCCTGAAGTCATGTGATGCTCTTATGAGGAAAGGCTGAGGGAGAAGATGCAGCCTGGAGAAGATGCAGCTGAGAGGGGACCCCCCCAGTGTGTGTCAGGATCTGCAGGGAGGGGTCAGAGGATGGACCAGGCTCTGCTCAGGGGTGCCCAGTAGTGGGACAAGAGGCCATGGGCAGAAACTCTAGCACAGAAAGTTTCATCTGAATATGAGGAAAAACTTCTTCACTTTGTGGGTAACTGAGCACCGAACAGGCTGCCTGGAGAGAGTGTGGAGTCTCCCTCGCCAGGGACATTCAAAACCCACCTGAACACAATCCCGTGCCATGTGCTCTGAGATGTCCCTGCTGGAGCCGGCAGGTTGGACTCTATGACCCACTGTGATCCCTTCTAACTTGAACCATTCTGTGAATCTATGATCCTGCAATTCTGTGATGCAACAAGGGTTTCCATTTTTACTGAATAATCTCCCAGGCCTACCAGCTGTGGAGAAAACTGGTCCATTAGGAAAGAAATGCATAGAACCCAAAAATATTTAATGAATGCCTGCAATGGAAGCCCTGTTTCTGGGTGGCCAAGTGACTGACTCTCTGTCACTGCCGGTAGCACCACTGTCTGCCAACCCAGAGCAACTACTCAAAACCCAGCGTGGCTGGTGAGGTTATTGTGAGGATCCATGAACATCCATCTGGCCACAAAAAGGCTGGTTTGGCTTTCACAGCCCCTGGCAAAGCAGTTCAGTCCCACGAGCTGGAGGAGAGCTGTGGCAGGCGTATGGAAACAAAGCCTCCATCCCTTTGGATCCCGGGAGCACAGTGGATGCTCGCGGGCTCCGGTGTCCTGTCCGGCCACAACGGGCGTCCACGCACTGCTCCGTGCGGAGCCGGCCCGGCCCCGTTCACACACAGCCACGGCCCAAGCGCCGGGAGGTTCGGACAGCCCGGAGGCAGCAGGCACGCTCCTCCGCGGGACTTCAAAGCAGACTCCTTTGTGTGAGGCGTGTTTGTTCCCCTCCCCTCAGTACGGCTGCTCTGATCGATGTGACATCACCTAGAGACGACGCGGGGGGACCAGACCCCGCCATTGTCCCCGGGCTGGGAGGCGATGTCCGTCTCCTAGGAGGTGGGAGCTGGGACTCGCAGGCATGCTTTCATCTCCCTGACCTGCCCTGCTGGTGAGAGGGCTCTTCCCAAGGCACCGACCTGGGGAGAGGCATCCCCACTGCACAGCAGAAGGGACACGAGTGAGAGACGGACACGCTCACACTGTTTAAAGACATCATTAAACGCCCCTGCCCTGGAAGCCCGAACTTGCCAGATATATCCATCTGTTGCTTTTCACTAAAGAGAGCCCAATCTTTTGGAAGAGTGGGGGGGGGGGGCTGTGCTCCACCCTCCTCATCACTCTCCATTGCTGCACCCAAGGAGAAGGAGGGTGGGAGGCAGCTGTAAGCCTCCTGCTTGCTGGGAGCTACCGAGCTGGGGCTGGGAACACAGGTACAGAGACAGGAGAGCCTCCCAGTTACCCAAAGGTGACAGGTGGGAGGTGGCCACCCTGGATCCCACAGGGAGCAGACTGTGGCACCTTCCCAGACTGGGAGAGAGAAAGAAGGCATCGTGGGCCTGGATGGCAGAGGAGGAAGACCCCACCTGGGAGGGGATGGCGGGAAGGTTGCGGAACTCATTCTTTCTGCAAGGGCCAAAAATGTGTAGCTGGTCTTTTTTTAGCTTTTTTTGGAGCAGTGGATCTGTGGCCCACCTTAGGCAGGTGCCAAGGACTTCTGGCTCTCTTGTGCTGTAACAAGAGCTGAGGGGGCATCAAGAAGCAGTTCCCCATGTGGCCTGGGCCCCTCTCCCGATAGCCATGGAGGAAATCCCCCAAATCGGCTGTTGAGAGGGGTTCCCTTCACATTCCACCTGAAGAGAGGCAGGCAGAGGGGTGGGACTGGGAAGAGAAGAGGACTTGCAAATGCTGTCTGGAAGGGAGGAGCAAGCACTGTCTGCCCTACAGGCAGGAGGAGAAGACACAGATATGATACATCCACCTTGGTGACAGCAAGGCATCATGACACAGACAAAGTGGCTTTTCAATGCCTAGTCCTTTCCTTGGCTGCCCATCACTGGCAGCCCTCTGGGAGTAGCTGGACAGGATGGCCGGTCTGCCTCATCATCCCCAGCTGAGAGACCTCAACACCCCATGCAGTGCCTAGATTCCCCCAGGAGGGTGATGGGTCAGGGTCCACTCTCCTGAGAGCAGAGCACCCAGTGGTACTGATTCTGGGCAAAGAGAGTGAGGAGGTGATGGAGCTGGGCTCCCTGGTGCCCCTGAGGGCTCCCACCCAGGTCCAGGATGCTGTGTCAGTGCAGGCATACTCCATCCACCAGCAGCTGAGCAGGCAGGAACCCACCCTATAATGTCACAGCACTCTTCTGTGCTTCAGCCCCAGGGTCACCACCCCAAAGACAAGAACACCCTTGTCAGGGAAACCAGGGATCCTCTCTGTTTGACCTTGGGGCTCCGCACAGGACATCCCTGGCCACAGTGGGGGACTCCCTTGTGCCCACCCTGTCTGATACAAATTCGGAAGGTGTCTCCAGGAGGACAGTTGTCACCTAGGTTGGAGCCAGGCACAAGTGACTGGTGTTGACTGTCCCCAGAAGAAGCTGGGACCCCCACTAACAGGGCAGTGCCAAATGTCCCCCTCGCACCCGCCGAGGCCCAGTGGCTGTGGGGTTGTGCTGCTGAGGGGGGTAAATCTCCTGGAAGATGGTACCCACACATAGTGGGAGCAGGTGGCTTGACCCTACCAGTGCCTCAGGACAATGTTCCCATCCACCCAAACCAAGGAACAGGACAGGACAGCTGAGGTCTGGTCTGGGGAAGAGCCCAGGATACTGTTGTTAAGATGGGTGAACATGAGAGGATGGATGGAAAGGTGAAAAGAACAGTGGTTTGAAACCACAAATGCAAAGGGATTCCTGATCCTGCCACAGTTATCTGGGACCATCCTTAAAGACATACTATCACTTCTGATGCCTTTCCCTATTTCCCCCACCTAACTTGCCATAGCATCTTAACTGGGGGCAGGAGGATGGCGTCTGGGTTTTGGCAGTCTGTAAGTCAAAGTTCCCCTTGATGCCAAGCCATGAGCATGTGATGCTCTCAACATAGTGATGGGCTTAATGATAATGATTGAGGCCATCTCCTGTGGGCACCAGGGCTGAGCTGAGGTCACCACTTCGCTCTTCCACCCCATGGTCTCGGACACTTGTGCCAAGGACTGGCAGCTGCTGAAAGCAGGTGGGTGCAAGGCATGGCAGGGCCTTTCAGACTCACACCACAAGTAGGAAGCACTTCACCGTCAGCCAAAAATTTTTCTATGTCATCCCAACAGGAGATCTAGCAAGGCTTGCCTTGCCAGGAGGGGTCCATAAAACATCCCCATTTTGCAGTGGCTCAGAGTAGAGTGGTTTTTTCCCCCTTTGTTGAAGCACTTTGCCTGGAGAGCCATGCAGGGCGAAGGTCCAGGGGCAGGAGAGGTGAGCTCTGGCCAAGTGCCCACATACCCTGTCCTCCCCATCCATGCCTTGTAAGCAGAGTATCCCAGTGCCACGTTCTGCCTAACATGTGATGTTGGAAACAGTGGTAGGATGTCCACCCTGAGCAGTGACAGGGTTCTGCCAGGCAGAGGTTGGACATCTGCATCTTGCACAGTGCTAGGAAGATGTTGGCATCTGCCTTTCACCATATCTTGGAGGCATCAGGCATCTCTACCTGGCAGGAGGAAGATTATTGGGAAGAGAAATTGCTCAGGGACTGGGCTCACATCACTCTTGGTCTCTGCAGAGGATGCCCAGAACTGGTGTACTGGGGGTTCTAGGAGGGAAAGAGTCTTTTGCACAATCCAAGGATGGGAGGTCCGGAGAGCCGGAGAGAGGTCCCCAGCTGTGACAGCGTGTGAAGCTCAACTCTAGGCTGGGGCAAACACGCAGGGAGCCTCCTCCTGAGGGGCAGCAGCGGGGCAGCACCGATCTCTGCTCTCTGTGACCAGTGACAGAAAGCAACGGACAGCTAGAGATGTATCAGGAGAGAGATAGGCTGGATATTAGGAAATCGTTCTTCCCCCAGAGGGTGGTTGGGCACTGAACAGGCTCCCCAGGGCAGTGGGCACGGCCCCAAACCTGGCAGAGCTCCAGAAGGGTTTGGACAACACTCAGGGACAGGGTGGGATTGTCTGTGCAGGGCCAGGAGCTGGATGGATGATCCTTGTGCATCCCTTCCAGCTCAGGATATTCTATGATTCTATGGCTTTATCTGGATCTGTTCTTGGCGATGCAACACTGGCACATCACACAACCTGGGACACCCCAGCCTGGCAGTGAGCCCCAAAATGCCCCTCTCTTACCTATTCTGTCTCCACAGTGCAGTGGTGCCCAGTGAAGGGCCATGAATGTGCCTGGTGCTACATGTGCTGAAGAAGCAGGGCAGGGTGCCAGGAGCTGAATTGCTTTTCTGACCAGTCTCTCCCCATCAGTTCTGGCTGCCTCAACAAACCCAGGCTGGCCCATGGAGAGCAGGACACAGGCTGAGGTCTCTCTGATTTTCCACCCCAGCTCTGCCTACCCAGACCACCCCAACACATTCGCACTTCGCACTTACATGGTGAGCTGGGGCTGGGCCTCCTCCTGCCAGCTTGTGAGGGGGTGGCCAAAGCCCCGGCTGAGCTTGCACCTCACCGAGGCATTTTGCACCTCCTCCCCACCCAGCCAGCCCCCCGGGGTGCAATGGGACCCCTCTGTGGAGCTCTTGGGATAGGGCAGTCCTGCATTTACAGACCAAGGGAAAGTCAATTTGTGTTATTTGCTGATGGGATTAACTTGTAGGGGAAGCTGATCTTGGAAAGGACTGGACTTAATTATCAACCCATCGTCAGCTAGCAAGATATCTCCTCAGCCAGGGAGGGCTGAGCTGCTGCCAATAGGCACTTCTAAAGGAGTGGGCTGGAGTTTACCTGGAAGATTTACAGTTTCTGATGGGCAGTGCAATTCTCCACAGCATGAGGGAACTGAGCAATTGCTGCGAGGTAATCTGGCAAGAGAAAGAGAGATGGCACCTGGACATGGCACTGGAGAGGCTGTTGCATGTGCAAGGTGAAGGAGGAGGTGATCTGGGCTTAATGTACATTGCATGTCCAGAGAAGGGAACGGAGCTGGGAAGGGGCTGGAGCAGCAGGAGCAGTTGAGGGAGCTGGGGGGGGCTCAACCTGGAGAAAAGGAGGCTCAGGGGGGGCCTTCTGGCTCTGCAACTCCCTGACAGGAGGGGGGAGCTGGGAGGGGTTGGGCTCTGCTCCCAGGGACAGAACAAGAGGAAACAGCCTCAAGCTGTGGCAGGGGAGGTTTAGGTTGGATATTGGGAAAATTTCTTCACAAAAAGGGTGGTCAGGCCTGGCACAAGCTGCTCAGGGCAGTGGTGGAGTGGGACAAGGGCCGCTCCCAGACAAGAGCGTGTGGGACTCAACCCTGCAGCACCAACTCGTGCTGGACCACCGAGCTCAGAGCTGGACTCACTGTGGACAGGGATTTTCCACTAGTCACTTGGAGGAAGAAAGCATTATATCTGTCCATCCCAGAAGGAAACGAGGTTATGAAGGTGCGGGACGCTGTGCTTCAGCAACAGGAACATGGAAGCCTGAGTGAGATGGCTTAGGGCTGGACCCTGCTGGTAAAGGCCTAGGGGAAAGATGCCAGCCTGATTTACCATGGCAGCAGCAAGGAAGAGCCTCTGAAGATGCAGTCTGGAGCAGGGCAGGCATGAGCCTGGCAGGCCTGGATGAGTATGTCTGAGTCAGCATGAGCAGAGCCAGGGTTTTGTAGGTCACTGGACTCGAGAGCAGCAGCAGGTGATGCAAAGTGGCCCACCCCGTCAGCAGTCTCCGTAATGTCCCACCACACCCAGGCAACTGACATGGCTGGTGATCTGATGTTGCGAAGATGCCAAAACAAAGAGCTTTATCCTCATGAGTTTGCCCAGAGCAGGGGGTGCTTCTGACATGGCTGCTGTGAGAAAATTACTGTGAATGGCTGATTTCTGGGCATTTACTTTTCTTCTTATGAAGCCAAAAGAACATAAGTGACACTCAGGCTCTGGGGAGTACCTGAGCACCCCGGGACTCTGACACTCTCGGACAGCTAACAGGGTTTCACAGCATTTGCTGCCACTGGGACATGTGCTGTGCGTGTCATTCCTCTCTTTCTGTGCAGTGGGAGGAGGTTAGTGGGGCAGGGACTGGGAAGAGTCCCTTGTTTTGCTTGGCTTAAAGAAGGAGCCCTTGTGGAGAGGGAAATAGGGGCAGTAAAAATGACTGCTTGAGTAGAAAGGCCTCACACAGGCCAAGGAGCTGATGTCAAGACACTGGGGGCTGTGGGAGTCTTCCCCAGCTTGGCTGGTCTTTGCTGGAGCAGGAGATGGGTGGCCAGTGGCACTGGCAGAGCCCAGGAGACCATGCTGGCAGAGCCTGAGCTGCTGCCCTACGAGGTGATGATGTCTCTGGGTTGTGATTCCCAGTAGGACCCAGAGCCCTGGCCCTGCCGGCAGTAGCGTGATCTTCTCCTCTCCTTTCCTCTCCTCCCCTCCTCTCCTCTCCATCTGGTCTCTCCTGAGCTTCTGTTTTGGACCCTTCTGCGTTTCCTGTCCCCCCTGCCCGCTCCCTGCCCTCCTGGGGCCAGAGGCAGCGTGGTGGGGGTTAACTGCTCCACAGCCCTAATGCGATCCAGCACCTCAGTCTAGAGCTCTGGCACTGCTGCCTGTCCTTACCAGACTCAATTATATCTGCGCTTCAGGAAAATACCAAAAAAAAATCCCTCTCCCATGCTGTCTCTAGAACTGGCTTTAAAAAGGATTACACATGAATACCCAGGCACCCTGCTCCCCACCCTCCGCCACCATTGTTCTTTCCAAGGCGCTCCTCTCGCTTTGATGATGATCACTGGCAGAGTTTCAAAACGATGTATTATAAAATCTTCAAAAAAAAAAAAAGAAATCCAGTTGCCATAACGTAATGCAGATTTTTGTCACCGCTCCATGGCTTCTGCTTTCAATTTCCAGTGAGGGGGAGAGACTCGGTCGCAGTCAGATGGAGACCAGCTCGCATCCCGCTCCATGGGCCCCCAGGCAAAATCCCTGGAATTTGTTCCTTACTGTTTGAAGGCAAAGCCGAGGGAGGAGAGTGCAGAGGGGATGGGGGGAGAAAAGAAGGTGCCAGTCCCCAAGGAAGTTGGGCACAAACCCAAACCATGCCCCAGGTGGAAGTGGACATGTGTCTCTGGAGCTCACACCTGAGCAGGGATGGAGGAGCACTTTTTCATAGAGAGGTTGGGATCACCATCCTGCAAGGTCTCAATCTGGCTTTAGGCTTCTGCTCTCTGGCTGGCTGGCTGTCCTGCCTCGAAACAAGCATCTATCCAAGAGGTTGAGCTTTGGTCCCACTGAACACCTGCCACTGGGAGCAGCTGAGCGTCAGCCCAGTGGCAGCCCTCCAGTCTGGGAACTGGGACATCCTCAAGGGGTGTGAAGGCTGGAGGCAGGACAGGCACGGGGAACACATTGGGTCTGGGCTTCACAGTGACCCTTCTGGCCACAAACCCTCTTGTCCTGTACTGGGTGTCAGGGTTGAGAGAGGCCCAGCCTGCCCTGTCACTGCTGTGCCCTGCAGGCAAGTGAGGGTGGCCAAACCAATCTCTGTCAGGTGTTAACCACCCATCCTGTGGGCTACCATCCTGCCCAGAGCTGCTGCCACAAACCAAGCAGGCTTCTGCTGGGATCAACCCAAAAGGCAACCCAGGTACTCCAGCGCATGGCACTGGAACATTCATTGCCCAGTCTCTCTTCCATCTGCAGTCTCAGAAGGTTTTGCAGCTGCAGAGGTTTGGGAGGGTGTTGGGATGGTATTCCCAAGCATAAAAAGACCTGAGACACTTTCAAAAGAGCACTGACAGCAGGGCTATGACCCACGTGCTTCAGCCTCCCCTTCAGGTGGGCTTTCCCCAGGCTTGCAGCCCAAGCTGCCACATGCTGCCACTGCCATGATGGGAGGGACGGAACGCAGTGCTCCAAGTGAGGCATGTCTCACATTTTTAGAGAAAGGAGCTGTTTCTGAAGAGTTGAAAAGTTTCCAGTATTCATATCACAATACTGTGAGAGCAGGGCTCACTCTGAACCAGGCCAGCACCAGTCCTCATCACACAGCAAAGGGGCACAGTGGTGTCCATGGTTGGGGTGCAACCTCTGCCATGCCCAGGGTGGATTTAGGTCTGGTCCATCAGGAGCTTTTTGGGCTACAAAGGTTCCCTGGGCTGCAAAAGCAATATGCCACCTCTGCAACCTCCCTTTCCCCAGTGGCACTGTACCCCTGACAGGCTGTGCCTGGGGAACGGGAAACACCCCGAAACTTAAGGGTGTCCTGAAGGACCCTCACTGCTCCTGCCTGCAGGACAGACCCCCCCAGACTTCCAGCTTCCCAAGTGGGAACTGCATCTCGTAACTGGAATATTTGAGCAGACTGGGGAGAATGGGGGAACATTTTGTCTCCACTCTTGAAGAACATCCATGAGCTTTGTAGAGTCTTTTGTTTCAGAAGGGTTGACCATCTTCCACTGAGAAATGGTCACTCAACCTGTAGCACATGAATGTGGATACAAGTCATCTCCAAGTCCAACATCTTCGTCTGTGGAAGCCTTCCACAAATTTTTCTGGGGACAACGGCACTGGTGGGTCTTGGTGCTCATGAACAGCTTCAGCATAAGACCACTTGGCCATCCTATGATGGATTAAGGTATGGGTAGCTGGTAGGCATCAGGACACATCTGAAAACATAAAATAAGCCCTCCATCCATTGCAGGTGTCAAGCAAGTCCCAACTGGAGCTGTCACTGCTCCTTGTGGGCCAGAAGTGCCTCTAGCTGGTCCACTGTGGCTGTCACCTCTTGGGTGGGGGCTGACATCTCAAAATAGTTGTTACCTGGACAGTCAGTTTGCACTCTTGTTTCCTGAGTTTCTACCAAGGATCATAGAAAGCCATCCAGTCTGGTCATAGCTGCTCTTCTTCCCCATCTGTGCTCCTACATCCCTCAGCCCCCCCATGTGCCCTTCAGCTTGCCCTGTCCCCAGTGCTGATCTCGTGGGTGGGAGAGAGGTGACTTGGTACAAAGCCTCAGCTTCATGGTGCTGGCTCCCAGAGCCGTCCGGTCCTAAAAGGGAGCATTTTTCAGAGAGTTACGAGCCTGTGCAAACAGGGCTTTATAAGGCAGCATCACTAATATGGAGCATAACCTTCCTACCCACAAACATCCTGATAGCCTTTCTGGTGTGAGTTTGGCTTTGTAAGCCAAGCCAATCTGATCAGGAAAATCCTGGGGAGAAAACAAACAAGGAGCTCTGGGAGGAGGCTGGAAGTCGCTTTCCAGAGTCAGAGCACATGTTGTTTCGTAGACAATGATGCCACAGATGTGCCTTGGCTGGTTGATCAGTAAGGACGCAGCAGCCTGGCCATGGGGCAGAGGGGGCTTTGTCCCCACCATCCTGCCTGCCCCGGCCCCATTCCAGCCCCTCTTCCCTCAGCAGCCACCAGGACAGGCTTCAAAAGCATCAAGGAAATGGGGGAGCCCTCTGTGTCACCCTCAGTCACCCCTCCTTCCCCCTCCCTGAGCCATAAGATGGCATTTCAGGATCAGCTGCTTTTGTCCCACTGCTGGTGCCAAAGGCTGTGGAAAACCCTTTTTCTCTGCTCAGTAATGCCCCACTCCTCCCAGCCACAATGTCTGCAGCTCCACACAGGGGGGAGAGGCTGAAGCCCCGGGGAAAGGACTCCTTTTCTAAAAATTTTATTTTCCTTCCATTTCTCAGCACCACCACAGCCGTGTCTGTCCTGTCCTGTTCCCCCCCCCCCTCCCCGATAATGAGCTGTTGTCTTGTGCAGCATTGAGAGCTAAGTAAGCATGAAAAATTGGAACAATAAAGAAGTAGTTCTGGGACAGCAAAGCCCCTTGTTTGACAAGGCTAATTCCACACCCCCCAGCCTCATTTTCTTTCAGCCACCTTCCCCCTCCTCACTCCCCCTTTATTAAATGAACTGGCTTTTATTGGGGTGGAAGCTGGGTTTCCTTTTCCCCTCTTGCCTCCCCCTCTGTTCACATGTAATTTGGAGAGTTAATCTCCTCAGGCAGGAAATGTTGTTTCTTTCACTCTTTCTCTCCGGCCCCTTCCATTTGGCTCTTTTAATTGGGGCCCAGACCAAGGAAATGGCCACACCACAGAGCCTGAGCAGGAAGAGGGCTGGTTCTCCTGAGGGGCCTTGAGCATCCCCTCCCACTGCCCCCTTTGGCAGATGCACCCTTTGGCCAGGGATGGGGGTACCCAGCTCCCCCTGGCTGTCTGGACACCCTGGTTGGCCTGGGGAAATTTGGGCTGGAGGTGTTGGTTGACATTTCTTCTTCTTTTGCAATTTTGTCTCCCTGCTTCAGGTCAAGTCACCCAAAGATTTCAAGATGGAACATCACTCAGAACCATCTTCCCAGCTCTCCACAGTATGGAGGCACTTGGCTGACGATATTTTCCACGGGATCCCTTTGAAAGACATGATGTTGTAAAACCTCATGGAAATTCTCCAGATTTTTTGTGATCCTTTTCCACCAGTTTCTTTTAAAGAAAATAATTCAATTTTACTGAAAAATAGAGAGCTGAGTTTCCCTCCCAACTCTCTCTCTGTCTCACCTCTTTAGCTGAAGGAGATTTACTGGTGGTGAGTGTGTGGGGACATGGTCCAGTGGGGACATTATTTTGGGTGGTGCTGGTGAATTCAACTCATAGTACAGGAAACTGTGATGGACAGTATTACGATGGCTCAACATTCCCTAGATCAGAGAATCACAGTGTCACGGAATAGTTTCTGTTGGACGGGACCTTAAAGACCCTCTTGTTCCAAACCCCAGCCCGTGGCAGGGACACCTTCCACTAGCCCAGGTTGCTCCAAGCCCTGTCCAACCTGACCTTAGAGACTTTCTGGAACAAGGACTTCCTTCAGAAAGGAGAAGTGAAATTGCAATCCACACTTCACTTAAAGGCGGGGCAGGACCATGTGGAGCTTTTCTTAATAGAATATCCCAGGAATCTACCAGAAACTCATGGGAGAAACCCTTCCTAGAGCAGAGCAAAGCTGGGCAGAAGCAGGCACTCAGAACTTGGTGCACACCAGAGTGTGCAGGGGAATACAAGGAGGCCTGTGATGGAAACAGTTGCTGGAGCCCAGTCTGTTGCTCGGGGCAGAGTCCTGTTCCCACTATGCCCTTAGGATGGTGAAGAGCACTGGGAACAAGTCTTCGTGCCTTCTTCACCATCACTTGACTGCTTCCAGCTCCTCTGAAGACCCAGAGCTGGTAGAATGGAGCGTGGTTGCTTCCAGGCAGGGCTGAGCAGCTCTGGAGACTCCAGTCTCCTCCTAAGCACATTTTGGCCCAAATGTTCCCAGCTCTTCAACAGCCAAAAGCTTTTGGATTGCTGTCTGGCACCATTCATCACTCCCAACAGGGCAGTGATTCATGCTAGGAAGCTCATTATTGTTGGATTCCCTCATCCCTCCACAGATAACCTCAGGAAGAGAGGATGTGCACCGTGCCCTGTGCACAGGCTGGTGGCCACAGGGTGCCCTGCTAAAGACCCCAGGAGAACCACAAGGTGGGGAGTGTGCCATGCACAGCAGAGGAGGATGGGATCTGGGAAAAGCAGCTGGAGTTTGGGAATAGCTAACCAGCTCCTTGCTGCTGTCCTGGACAAAGCAAAGGTTTGCTGGCCCATAGGGGTGAGTGTCCAGCCTTTGGAGTGGGTGGCTGAGAACAATGATACCTGGAAGGGAGATATCCTCACTCAAATGTGAACCCAGACATGTTCATACCCAGGGTATGTGAACCCTCCAGGAGCTGGAGGGAGGGAAGGGGGATGTCACTGCAGGCAGAGGTCACTGTGACCCAGAGGCTCTCACCTATTTGGAGATGCCCTTGTCCAGTGAGGACCTCAGTCTCCAGGAAGCTCAGCTCCCACAGAACCCCAAGGAGACAGACTCTTCTCCACGCCCCATGCCTCTGCCTGGGGAACTCAGGAGCAGTGCCCAGCTTTGCCTGGTGCAGGCAGGGGCTGTGCCTGGGCCTTGGGGCCTCGGGGCTCTGTGGGAAGCTGGCTTTGGAGACAGGGTGGTTTGTACCTGTATCCTCCCTGCAGGGACATCCACATCATTCCCTGCACAGGTGCTGAGGAGAGCTACGTGTCACCTTGTGTACCTTGATGTCACCTAGGTGGACATGGTTCCTTTTATCCAAAGCAGATTAAATCCCAGCAGCATCCCCCCGGGCTGGCTAAAATGCCTGGCTCTGCTTCCAGCACATCCTCAACCCCTCACCTCCACCTCTCTAAGGCTTGACCATCTGGAGACAGGTAAGAGGTCTTGTGCTGGGCTCGAGTCAGGCTGTGGGAAGCAGGGAATGGCAGCGGGTCCCCCTCGGAGCCTCCTGTGCTGGGCAGGGTGAGGACCAGCCTCCCCCAGATATTGCAGCATCCCATGGGGCTGGTTCCAGGATCCAGGCAAAAGCAGGTAGTTGAGCTCCTCAGGCCTGTCCCAGTTGCCTTGGCAGGCGGCTCCTTGCTCAAGGCTTGGACCATAACAGGCAGCAGTGGGTTCACAGACACAGGACTGGGACAGAGACAGGGCGGCTCTCCAGGGGCTCACAGGCGTGAAGTGGTGCTGCTGGGCACAAGTGAGGCCTCTGACACTGCCTGTGCGTGATGGGGCAGAGCCACTGGAGCACAAAACCTGTGGCAGAAGCCTCTTGCAGAGCCTGGTTGGGATGGAGCCAGCCCTGGTCCAGGACAGGAGCTGCAGCACACCTGGTTGAGCATCCCTGCTGCGGGGGACCCAGGGCCTTGCCCTGGTGCGTGAGGGACACGGGACGATGGGCCTGGCCCGGCTCACGGCCCCGGAGAGTGGGGAGGAGAGGGTTAACCCGCTGCCCCGGTCCTCGCTCTCGAAGAAGATGCTGCCACGCTCCCCAGCTCACCGCCTGCCGCCTTCCCCTCCCTCCCCGCTGCCCCTCAGAGCCCTGAATAGGGAATTAGCTTTGCCTGCGTTTAGACCTCTTAATTAGCTATTCTTTTTGCTGGGTTGGGGAAGAGGAGGGGCAGAGGAGACCCGTGGCCCCCAGCCGAGCCCTGGCCCCGCTCCTGCAGCAGCACAAAGGGGCCCAGCGGGCAGAGCCATCGGAGGGCGCTGGGGACGCCAGGACCTGTCAAAGCTTGTTTCCCACCTTCCAGGGCCAACCTTTTCTGTCCCAGCCAGGAGACAGCCTGCCTTAATTGGGCTGAAAATCTAATCATTTGTACCTCCGGGCCTGGGAAGGGGGCAGGGGCGGGTATGCAGGACCTGGAGTGGGTGAGGGATGAGGGATACAGAGGTGGGAGGAGGGACGAGGGGGAAGCATGTAATAGGGAAAGGCAGGATGGAGATGAGGCAGAAGAGGGGTGAGCAGAGTCACAGAAAGGTTGATGGAGCAGCTGAGAGGACAGAAAATTTAGTTTTTTAAGAAGTAAATTAAAAGTTATTCCTATGAAAAAGGAAAAAAAAGTGAGCAACTGTAGAGTGGAAGGGAAAGAGCAACAAAATATATGTTTTCTTGATCTCCATCTGCTCTGATAACTCAATCAAGGCCCCTGTGATTCTCACCTGTCCCACCAGCATCCAGAGTCTGAGATGTTCCTGCACCACTGGTGTCGCATCTACATGGCCCTGCTCCCCTCCCAGCATCTGCTTTTTGTTACTGTGGCTTTGGCACTGCTCTCTTGTCCCTTGGGTGCTGCAGACTTACCTCTCCCACCTCAAAATAACGTGGATGAGCCTTGCTCAAAAGAGAAGAGCAGGCAAAACTCTTCCCAGGAGTGGCCGTGCATCTCCTGTCATGGCTCGCTCTCAGCGGGCACCGACTGCTCCCACTTTCCTTCAGCTGAAGGTTTTCCAAAGCCCAGGGTGCCCGTGCTGCCTGTGCTGAGGGAAGGTGCCAGCCAGGTTGCCGGGCTGTGTTCAGCTCAGTCCCCAAGGCTTTGCCAAGGCTTGGTTTGTGGTGTGGGGACCGGCCCTCAGTGCACTGCGTCTTGCCAGCGCTGCTCCTGTGCTCACACCACCTACATCCTTTCTGCTTCAAACACCTCCACACAGCTGCTGGACCTCTCCCCACCTGCAGGCTGACTGCTCGCAGCCAGAGTCATAGGGACGAGCCTGCCAGCACATGAGGGCATGCAATTGCTCGTGTCTTTTCTTCTCAGTTTCCTCAGTACTGGATGTTTCACAAATACTCTCAAGCCACACTTCTTCAACCAGCCTTTGTTTAACGTGACAATATTTCATGTCTCCAAAATAACCCACACAAATCTAGATTCTGCGTGTTCATGGCCCCTCTCCTGTTCTATACAAAGAAACAATATTTTCCCCACAGTTCCTTCTTCAGCTGCTCCAAGCTTTGGGCCTAATTCCTTAAGGTAGCGTCTTATTAAATTCTTATCTTTCTTTTTTTCCTGATGATCTATCAAAAACCAAACCCAAATCCCCAGATATTTATCAGAATTTTATTCCTTTGCTTTCCATAGAGGATCCAGACTTTCATGCCTATGCAAGGGAGAGTTAAGGAAACGCCTGGGAGAGGAGGCTGCACACTGTGGCTCTACCCCCTCCCTTGCACCATCCTGTCCCAGCAATCCCATGCTCCTTGCCAAACCAGACCAGACATCCTAAACCAGACCACAGACACAATCACAGGGCCAGACCAAAGGGTGCAACTAGATAAGCAGAAGAGATGGAGACACCAGAGCAGCCCTGGATTGTGGAGGGATAGATACACGGAAAAGGCACTGCTGTTTGACACACTGAATTGCGGACTCCTTCGTAGAATCACAGAATCGCTAAGGTTGGAAAAACCCTCTAAGACCATTGAGTCTAACCACTACCTCAGCACTGCCAAGGCCACCACTAAACCATGTCCCCAGGTGCCACATCTATATCTTTTTTTGAACACTTTCAGCCATAGTGACTCCACCACTGCCCTGGGCAGCTCATTCCAGTGCCTGACCACCCTTTCAGTGAAGAAGTTTTCCCCAATATCCTATGTAAACATCTCCTGACACAACTTGATGCTGTTTCCTCTCATCCTGTCCCTTGTTCCCTGGGAGCAGAGCCCGATCCCCCCCAGTCCCCCCCTCCTGCAAGGGAGTTGCAGAGCCAGAAGGCCCCCCCTGAGCCTCCTTTTCTCCAGGCTGAGCCCCCCCAGCTCCCTCAGCTTCTCCTCATCAGTCTTGTGCTCCAGACTCTTCCCCAGATCCATTGCCCTTCTCTGGACATACTCCAGTGTGTCCATCCATCCATGCTGTGGTGGTTTGGGCTAGGCCTTCCTTGGTGACCAGTTTGTAACCAAGGAAGTGTCCAGATTTACCCAGTATTCCCTACGATTTTTACATAAGCCAGATTATAAGAAGAAAGGAGGAGAGGCCTTCGCTCTCTTCTTTCCTTCTGGCAGCTTGAAGGTGCAGGTTCCCTGCTGTTGAGTCTGCCGTGTTGGGGAGCGAGGCCTGGTTAGGCCTTGCCGACCCTGGGAGGCGGAGGTTGCCGGCGATCGTTCCGGAGCGACTCTCGGTTGTCCCAGGAGAGTAGTGAGCTATTTTCTTTACTAACTCTTTTAGTTGTGAGATATTGGGTCACTAATTGGGATATATATATATATATTTTATTTTAGTTTTTGTTCCCTTTCCCTTCCCCTTTCCCTTTTCCCTTGTGAAATTGTATATTTTAATTGTATATAAGTGTAAATATATTTATATATATCACTTTGGTTGTCTCTCTCTCGTTTCGGGTTTTTCTTAGTTTTTTTCTCCCTCTTCTCCCTGAGGTTTTTTTTGGGGGGGGGGGACGGGGACTTCTGGTGGTAAGGTTTGGAGACTTGGCAGGGAGCCAGCTTCAAACCATATCACATGCCAAGGAATGCTGGAGAGGTACAGAGTAAAAGGGATCAAAAGTGGAGACTCCAGCCAATGGAACCCAGGGGAGGGAGAGATCCCTGAAACTGAGCCTACTGCGGTCCAGTGGACGTGAAAAACCTCCTCAGTGTAGGGAAGGACAGAGTGCCAGGGAAGAAGAGAGATGAGAGAGCCTGGAGAAACCCCTGCAGTGTGCAGAGTGAGCCCCGTGGGGATGGGGAGGGGAGGCAGCGTGAGCTGGAGCACACGCCATGGTGTGAGGTGGCTGCCCACTGCCATGACCACAACCCCGCTGTCAGTCCCATGGCACAGCTGGATCTGCTGCCCTGGCAGTCCGCCAGGATGGGATATGGCCTCTAGAGGCACTGACAGAGCCCCAGGATGGGTTCTGCTCCAGTAGCACCTCGGGGCTGCAGATAAGATGCCTGTAGAGCCAGAGATTTTATTGCTGGGAGTAAGAAAGAGCAGATGTTCAGCAGTAGTGGTCTCAGTGGGGCAGGCAGGGATTTGGCTCATCCATCCCAGGAGCTCCACAGCGTGTAAGGACAGGACAAGCCCAAAGCATTCATGGGCTTGAGAATGGGTCAGGGCACAGAGGGCCAGGAACTCTGAAGTTCAACAAGGGGAGGTGCCAGATTCTACCTCTGGGCAACCCTGAAGGTATGAACAGAGAAATGGCTGAGGGCACTTGATGTGTTCAGCTGGAGCAGAGGAGACTGAGGGGAGACCTCACTGCAGTTCCAACTGCCTGGGCAGGGGCAGAGGAGGGGCAGGGACTGAGCTCTGCTCTGGGGGGACCAGTGATAGCACCCAGGGAATGGTCTGGAGCTGTGTCAGGGCAGGGTCAGGTTGGATCTCAGGAAAAGGTTCTTCCCCCAGAGGGTGGTTGGGCACTGACCAGGCTCCCCAGGGCAGTGGGCACAGCCCCAAGGCTGCCAGAGCTTCAGGAGGGTTTGACTGATCCTCTGGGGCACATCCTGGGGATGGTCCTGTGCAGGGCTGAGGGTTGGACTCGATGATCCTTGTGGGCCCCTTCATTTTCTGTGATTCTGTGGTTGTGTGAACTGCTCACCTTGCAGCAGCACCACCTCTGGGTGGTTGTGTGCAACAGGAGGTTTTCAAGCCCTGGTTTCAGAGGGTCGGTTTGGGAGAGGCATCTGGGAGGCAATGCAGGAGGTCAGTCACGTGGCTGGGACCAGACAGAGGGAAAGGATCCCCAAAACTCCCAGTGCACCAGGAGAGCAGTTGCGTGGGCTGTCACAGGTCCCAGGTCAGCTGAGGTGGTTCTGTCCCAGCCATTGATGCTCACAAATTGCAGGCAGAGAGGCAGGCAATCTGCCCTTGTGATACCCTTCCACCTCCCAGCAGTTGAGGCCTTAGCAACTTCCTGAGCCAGGAGTGGTATTTGTGCCACTCTGTGTAACAGCCACCACTGAGCCTGCCCTCGGTGAATTTGTCTAATCTCATTTCAAAGCCCTGTGTATTTTTGGCCTGTGTGGCATCCTGTGGCCATGAGCTCCACAATTTAATTACACGTCGCGTAGGATAGTAATGCCTTTGATGTGTGTGGAACCCAGGGCCGGTTCATTTCATTCATAACTTCTGCCTGTAACCCCAGCTTCCCGATTCCATTGGAAATTAGTCAGCAAAATGCTGGGAACTCCGGTGGCTGGTGTCCTTTTAGCTGCAGGAGTCTTTGGAGGCAGGCAGTCAGGGCTGGCCTCAGTGGAACTCAGGGGGAGATACAGAGTCGTGGAATCTCCTGCATCTGACGGGACCCACAAGGATCATCCAGTCCAACTCCTGGCCCTGCCCAGGACACCCCAACAATCCCACCCTGTCCCTGAGAGCGTTGTCCAAATGCTCCTGGAGCTCTGGCAGCCTTGGTGCTGTACCCACTGCCCTGGGGAGCCTGGTCAGTGCCCAACCAGCCTCTGGGGGAAGAACTTTTTCCTAATATCCAGCCTATCCCTCTTCTGATACGGCTTCCCTCAAGTTGAAGGCAAGCAGGAATGGAGGGTCTTGGAGGGTCTGGGCTGGGTGATGTTGCTTGCCAGCCTGCTGGGAGACCTGAATGGGGGCTAGGAGTGTGAACTAAAGGGATTCATGAGCACTGAGGTTCCTGGGGCAGTTTGTGTCACCAGTTGGAGATGTGAAGCTTGGGGCAAGGAGTCAGTGGGTGTGTGACATCAGAGTGAGGTCTTGAGGCAAAGCAGGGTCACAAGAAGAAGAGCAGAGGACTGGCTGTGGCGGTGCTGGAGTTGAGCAGAGCTGTAGAGAGGAAACCTGGAGCATCTGCTGCTGTGTTCACTGGAGTGGGGCAGCAGTGGGCACCCTCAGGGCTTGTTCTGCCGTTACTGACAGCCTGGTCTCGGTGGTTGCTTTAGGACCTCCAGTCAGTACATGTATTCATGTGGGATCTGTTGTTTGTAGCTGAGGGACAGAGAAACTGTGGCTGCCCAATTCCTGGAAGTGTTCAAGGACACGTTGGATGGGACTCGGAGCAACCTGGGATAGTGGAAGTTGTCCCTGCCCGTGGCAGGGGGTGGGACTGGATGAACTTTAAGTCCCTCCAACCCAACACAGACTGTGATTCTGTGATTAACAGAGATGTAGACACTCCTCTTTAACATCACTCCTGGTATATCTGACTGTAATCTCTTGTGAGCCAAGGGGACAAAAAACACTGCTTGAATAACCAGTGTCCAAATCTTTCCAACTAAACCGAAGAGTTACAAAGCAAGACAGACAAGGTGATGAGCTACAGAACAAGATACTTAATTTTAGTAGATTATCCCATTCAGCACATCCACAAAGCCTGGCTCCAGCCGGGCTCCAGCAGGGCCGGGCTCCAGCCGGGTCCCAGCCAGTGCTCCTGGCACAGGTACAAGCGTCAGGTTTATGTTGTCTCTTGCTCGCGCTACTATTGCTTCTGGCTTTGTGCGGGAGTCAAGAGTGCAGGAACACAGCAGGAGCTCCGGCAGTGACCAGGAGGGGGTGGGACAAGGACAGTGCACGTCTGAAAGCACTGAGGAGCATGGCTGTAAGTCGACTGGGTTAATTCAAGTTGGCTTGGATAACAAGGAGCGTCCCTTGGCGCAGAACATCAATAAATGACTCCTCACTGGACAAAAACTGCCAACCCCCTGCTGCGACCTGGAGTAGCTTCAGGGCTGGGCTGCACATCAGCATGGAGGGAAGGGCAGGATGCTCCCCTGCAGCAAGCTCTTCCCTCCTCATTCTTCTCCAGCAAGGAGCTCACATCCTCTCTGCCTGCACCACCCTGCCAGCCAAGCCCCCGGACATCTTGTGCTGCAAGGGGTCACCTCTCATAACCCCTCCTCACCTCCATTCTCCATTGTATTCCCTGTAGGCAGGCAGATGCTGGAGCAGGAAAGTCTGGACAGTGTTGAATCAAATTTTTTAGATTAATATTGTATTGCTTTTTTGTTAAATGCAGATTCAGGCAACGTGTCCTGGATTTAGATCAAATTAAGGAAACTGTTTCCTCTGGAGAAAAAGAAAAGCCTGGAAAAGTTCCATCATGAAAATGAAATAATTCCTGTGGAAAAGAGGAGGTGGGCACTCCATGCAGGTGCTGAGGAAAAGCCCAGTTATGAAGCTGCAGGTGCAATTGTCCCTCCCCAGTTCACTTCCAGCCTCTTGCAACCAGTGCTTGTGTCCCCTCTCCTGTGACACATGTCCTGACACCTATGGCAGCCTGCAGTGACTGGCTTCATGGGCAGAGGCTGCTCCAGAGTCATTTCCACCACTTTCTGGGGAGCAGAGGAAGCCCTGCCTGCTAAGGAATCCCTCAGGAACTGGTCGGATGCTGGGGCTTGTCCCACAGGCAGGTGATGCCCTCTCTGCCTACCACTGTGCGCAAATGAGACCTCCATTTCAGAGGGCTCTGAGGGTGATGATTCAAGGCTTTTGGTTTCTTTACCAGTGTTTGTCAGAGAGGTCACTGTTTCTCCTGGGGGAGCCCATAGCCCACATAGGGCCCAGATGGGGTGGCGCTGACAGAAGGGATTTCTCTCTCGAGTGGGAAGGCACTGCAGAGCCCATCCTCACACTGGAGCAGACATTTCACAGCTCTCTCCAGTCCAGTGTTATTCCCTCCCTCTGCTCCTTCTTTGCTGATGCCCCTGAAATGTCCATCAGGACAAAGGCCATGTCAAAGTGTCAGCTGCACCAAGAGCGTTTCTCTCACTCCCTTTGTGGACCCTTCTGGGGCTAATAAAAGACCCACAAGCTTCTGGAAGTGAATCATCATCTTTTGCATGGGGTAAGGGGGAGTGAGATGCCCCAGGGCAGAGCAGCAGCTCTGTGCACCCACCGAGGGCTGGAGCTGGGCTCAGCTTCGCCACTCCTGTATTTGAACTCCTTTGCCACTAACTTTCCGGCTGGAGGGAATGACTGACAGAGACTGATGGTGTCTCTGCCTGTGTGTAATCTTAGAGCCGCCTGGATTTGGGAAATCTCTTTCATTGCTTTAAAAAAATAAGCAAGTGACTAGACTGAAGGGTCCCGATTAACCGGGAAAATCTGGGCTAAAATGCGAACGCCTTCTCAGGTTCTGGCCCCTGCCAGCCATGCCGGGTGTCCTGGGGGAGGGTGGCAAAGCCCAGTCCGGGCTGCAGCACGGGAGGCACAGCCTGACCACGCCAGTGCCGTGTCAACATGAATGCGGAGCTGCAGCTCCACTCCAGGCCGTCTGGGTCTGGGGAGGTCTTTGGATGAGGAGCACTTCGCAGGCACTGTGCTGCTG